>NW_027251815.1:0-36339 GCF_044704955.1 Pristiophorus japonicus | reverse complement strand
GCGGGAAGTGCATCTGCCTCCAGCTCCTGACGGACCGCGTTGCGGAGTTGGAACTGAGGGTGGATTCACTCTGGAGCATCCACGATGCTGAGAATGACGTGAGTAGCACGTGTAGCGAGTTCGTCATACCGCAGGTGAAGGGTCCACAGCCAGATAGGGAATGGAAGACCAGCAGGAAGAGCAGTGCAAGCATGGTCATCCCCCTGCAAAATAGATACACTGCTTTGAGGACTGTTGAGGGGGATGACTCATCAGGGGAGGGTAGCAGCAGCCAAGTTCATGGCACCGTGGCTGGCACTGTTGCACAGGAGGGCAGGAAAAAGAGTGGAAGAGCGATAGTGACAGGGGATTCAATTGTAAGGGGAATAGATAGGCGTTTCTGCGGCCGCAACCGAGACTCCAGGATGGTATGTTGCCTCCCTGGTGCAAGGGTCAAGGATGTCTCGGAGCAGGTGCAGGACATTCTAAAAAGGGAGGGAGAACAGCCAGTTGTCGTGGAGCACATAGGTACCAACGACATAGGTAAAAAAGGGATGAGGTCCTATGAAACGAATTTAAGGAGCTAGGAGCTAAATTAAAAAGTTGGACCTCAAAAGTAGTAATCTCGGGATTGCTACCAGTGCCACGTGCTAGTCAGAGTAGGAATCACAGGATAGCGCACATAAATACGTGGCTTGAGCAGTGGTGCAGCAGGGAGGGATTCAAATTCCTGGGGCATTGGAACCAGTTCTGGGGGAGGTGGGACCAGTACAAACCGGACGGTCTGCATCTGGCAGGACAGGAATCAATGTCCTAGGGGGAGTGTTTGCTAGTGCTGTTGGGGAGGAGTCAAACTAATATGGCAGGGGGATGGGAACCAATGCAGGAAGACAGAGGGAGACAAAAAGGAGACAAAAGCAAAAGACAGAAAGGAGATGAGGAAAAGTGGAGGGCAGAGAAATCCAAGGCAAAGAACAAAAAGGGCCACTGTACAGCAAAATTCTAAAAGGACAAAGGGTGTTAAAAAAACAAGCCTGAAGGCTTTGTGTCTTAATGCAAGGAGTATCCGCAATAAGGTGGATGAATTAACTGTGCAAATAGATGTTAACAAATATGATGTGATTGGGATTACGGAGACGTGGCTCCAGGATGATCAGGGCTGGGAACTCAACATCCAGGGCTATTCAACATTCAGGAAGGATAGAATAAAAGGAAAAGGCGGTGTGGTAGCATTGCTGTTTAAAGAGGAGATTAATGCAATAGTTAGGAAAGACATGAGCTTGGATGATGTGGAATCTATATGGTAGAGCTGCAGAACACCAAAGGGCAAAAAACGTTCGTAGGAGTTGTGTACAGACCTCCAAACAGTAGTAGTGATGTTGGGGAGGGCATCAAACAGGAAATTAGGGGTGTATGCAATAAGGGTGCAGCAGTTATAATGGGTGACTTTCATATGCACATAGATTGGGCTAACCAAACTGGAAGCAATACGGTGGAGGAGGATTTCCTGGAGTGCATAAGGGATGGTTTTCTAGACCAATATTTCGAGGAACCAATGAGGGGGGAGGCCATCTTCGACTGGGTGTTGTGTAATGAGAGAGGATTAATTAGCAATCTCGTTGTGCGAGGCCCCTTGGGGAAGAGTGACCATAATATGGTGGAATTCTGCATTAGGATGGAGAATGAAACAGTTAATTCAGAGACCATGGTCCAGAACTTAAAGAAGGGTAACTTTGAACATATGAGGCGTGAATTGCCTAGGATAGATGGGCGAATGATACTTAAGGGGTTGACTGTGGATGGGCAATGGCAGACATTTAGAGACCGCATGGATGAACTACAACAATTGTACATTCCTGTCTGGGGTAAAAATAAAAAATGGAAGGTGGCTCAACCATGGCTATCAAGGGAAATCAGGGATAGTATTAAAGCCAAGGAAGTGGCATACAAATTGGCCAGAAATAGCAGCGAACCCGGAGACTGGGAGAAATTTAGAACTCAGCAGAGGAGGATAACGGGTTTGATTAGGGCAGGGACAATGGAGTACGAGAAGAAGCTTGCAGGGAACATTAAGATGGATTGCAAACGTTTCTATAGATATGTAAAGAGAAAAAGGTGAATAAAGACAAACGTAGGTCCTCTGCAGTCAGAATCAGGGGAAGTCATGACGGGGAACAAAGAAATGGTGCACCAATTAAACAAGCACTTTGGTTCATTATTCACTAAGGAGGACACTAACAACCTTCCGGATATAAAAGGGGTCAGAGGGTCTAGTAAGGAGGAGGAACTGAGGGAAATCCTTATTAGTCGGGAAATTGTGTTGGGGAAATTGATGGGATTGAAGGCCGATAAATCCCCAGAGCCTGATGGATTGCATCCCAGAGTACTTAAGGAGGTGGCCTTGGAAATAGCGGATGCATTGACAGTCATTTTCCAACATTCCATTGACTCTGGATCAGTTCCTATCGAGTGGAGGATAGCCATTGTAACCCCACTTTTTAAAAAAGGAGGGAGAGAGAAAACAGAGAATTATAGACCAGTCAGCCTGACATCGGTAGTGGGTAAGATGATGGAATCAATTATAAAGGATGTCATAGCAGCCCACCTGGAAAGAGGTGACATGATCGATCCAAGTCAGCATGGATTTGTGAAAGGGAAATCATGCTTGACAAATCTTCTGGAATTTTTTGAGGATGTTTGCAGCAGAGTGGACAAGGGAGAACCAGTTGATGTGGTATATTTGGACTTTCAGATGGCTTTCGACAAGGTCCCACAGAACAGATTAATATGCAAAGTTAAAGCACATGGGATTGGGGGTAGTGTGCTGACATGGATTGAGAACTGGTTGTCAGACAGGAAGCAAAGAGTATGAGTAAATGGGTACTTTTCAAAATGCCAGGCGGTGACGAGTGGGGTACCGCAAGGTTCTGTGCTGGGGCCCCAGCTGTTTACACTGTACATTAATGATTTAGACGAGGGGATTAAATGTAGTATCTCCAAATTTGCGGATGACACTAAGTTGGGTGGCAGTGTGAGCTGCAAGCAGGATGCTATGAGGCTGCACAGCGACTTGGATAGGTTAGGTGAGTTGGCAAATGCATGGCAGATGTAGTATAATGTGGATAAATGCGAGGTTATTCACTTTGGTGGTAAAAACAGAGAGACAGACTATTATCTGAATTGTGACAGATTAGGAAAAGGGGAGGTGCAACGAGACCTGAGTGTCATGGTACATCAGTCATTGAAGGTTGGCATGCAGGTACAGCAGGCGGTTAAGAAAGCAAATGGCATGTTGGCCTTCATAGCGAGGGGATTTGAGTACAGGGGCAGGGAGGTGTTGCTACAGTTGTACAGGGTCTTGGTGAGGCCACACCTGGAGTATTGTGTACAGTTTTGGTCTCCTAACCTGAGGAAGGACATTCTTGCTATTGAGGGAGTGCAGCGAAGGTTCACCAGACTGATTCCCGGGATGGCGGGACTGACCTATCAAGAAAGACTGGATCAACTGGGCTTGTATTCACTGGAGTTCAGAAGAATGAGAGGGGACCTCATAGAAACGTTTAAAATTCTGACGGGTTTAGACAGGTTAGATGCAGGAAGAATGTTCCCAATGTTGGGAAAGTCCAGAACCAGGGGTCACAGTCTAAGGATAAGGGATAAGCCTTTTAGGACTGAGATGAGGAGAAACTTCTTCACCCAGAGAGTGGTGAACCTGTGGAATTCTCTACCACAGAAAGTAGTTGAGGCCAATTCACTAACTATATTCAAAAAGAAGTTAGATGAAGTCCTTACTACGAAGGGGATCAAGGGGTATGGCGAGAAAGCAGGAATGAGGTACTGAAGTTGCATGTTCAGCCATGAACTCATTGAATGGCGGTGCAGGCTAGAAAGTCCGTATGGCCTACTCCTGCACCTATTTGCTATGTTTCTAAGTTTCTAAAATCTCCCAGGACAGGTACAGCATGTGTTAGATACAGAGTAATGCTCCCTCTGCACTGACCCATCAACACTTCCAGGGCTTGTACAGAACGAGTTAGATACTTAGTAAAGCTTCCTCAACACTGTCCCATGAAACTCTCCAAGGTCAGGTACAGTCCGCGTTAGATACAGAGTAATGTTACCTCTGTACTGACCCATCAACACTTCCAGGGCTGGTACAAAACGAGTTAGATACAGAGTAAAGCTCCCTCAACACTGTCCCATGAAACTCTCCAAGAGCAGGTACAGCATGCGTTAAATACAGAGTAAAGATTCTTCTAAACTGTCCCATCAAACGCTCCTAGGGCAGATGCACCACGGGGTTAGATCCAGTGGAAAGCTCCCTCTACATTTTCCCATCAAACTCTCTAGGCATGTCCAGTACAAATTAGTTACAACATAATTCTCCTTCTACACAGTCCCATCAAACTCTTCCAGTTTGCAATAACTCAGTAGGCTTACTACCGTGAACTCAATCAGGTGCATCCTGACCGTACTTTTCTAGCTCTCGAACAAAGGATTAAACATGGAGGCTTTCTTTATATACAAGAGTTGCATGTGTGTGCCTGTGGCCCAATGACCTTCGACGGTCGGTCCCCCTGGTGGCAGGTAAACCCGGGCATATATACATTACAGTGCAGCACGTGTTTAAATCTCCCTCTACACTGTCCCATCAAACCCTTCGAGGGCAGGCACAGCACAGGATAGATACAGAGCAAAGCTCCCACTATACTGTCCCATCAAACCCGTCAGGGCAGGTACAGTTCGGATTAGATACAGATTAAAGCCCCCTCTACATTGTCTCATCAAAGTCTCAGAGGGCAGGTACAGACTAAAGCTTCCTCTACACTGTCACATCAAACCCTCCCAGGGCAGGTACAACACGGGGTTAGATACAGAGTAAAGCTCCCCCTATATTGTTCCATCAAAGAATCACAGAGCAGGTACAGCACATCGAAGATATACAGTAAAGCTTCCTCTCACCTGTCCCATCAATCTCTCCCAGGGCAAGTACAGCATGGGTTAGATATAGAATAAATCTCCCTCTACACTGTACCATCAAATCCTCCCAAGACAGATCCAGCACGCGGTAAGATACAGAGTAAAGCTCCCTCTACACTGTCCCATCAATCTCTCCCAGGGCAGGTGCAGCACGGGGTTAGATACAGAGTAAAGCTCCCTCTACACTGTCCCATCAATCTCTCCCAGGACAGGTACAACACGGGGTTAGATACAGAATAAAGCTCCCTCGACACTGTCCCATCAATCTCTCCCAGGACAGGTCCAGCACGGGGTTAAATACAGAGTAAAGCTCCCTCTACACTGTCCCATCATTCTCTCCCAGGACAGGTACAACACGGGGTTAGATACAGAGTAAAGCTCCCTCGACACTGTCCCATCAATCTCTCCCAGGACAGGTCCAGCACGGGGTTAAATACAGAATAAAGCTCCCTCTACACTATCCCATCAATCTCTCCCATGACAGATCCAGCACGGGGTTAGATACAGAGTAAAGCTCCCTCTACACTGTCCCATCAATCTCTCCCAGGGCAGATCCAGCACGGGGTTAGATACAGAGTAAAGCTCCCTCTACACTGTCCCATCAATCTCTCCCAGGACAGATCCAGCACGGGGTTAGATACAGAGTAAAGCTCCCTCTACACTGTCCCATCAATGTCTCCCAGGGCTGGTACAGCGCGGGTTATGTTAGCACAAATGTTTTCCTGGAAGAATCACTCGACACTCGGGGTCGGTTCCAACGCCAATATGCCTTTATTGCACCGGCGGGGAGAGAGCCTCTGGTCCAACTCCAGGCATTCCACTCCACCGAACAAAGAAATTCATCGATATTTACATGTTTACAACAGTTCATTACAATTACTTAGCCCATGTCGGCTGGACACAATCCAATCATAACGACTATAAATTACAAATCGATTCCACTGGGACAATGGAATTGGCCCCCAGGCACCAGGGGACTGTGTGATCACCTCATGTTTTAGCTGGGGCTTATTCGTGGCCTCGTGATATTCTCCAGATCCCCATATCTCTACTGTCCTTGGGTTCTGTCTGCACCTAACCTTCTTATCCTTATACAGTCACAGGAATTTCTTTGTTCAGTATTCTGCTAGGACATCTTTCGGTGGTTTGTTGATTAAGGACGTACTGCTGAGCTCGCTCTTGACAGTGTTCCTGTACACGGAACTGCAGTGTCATCAGCTACCCAAAAATGAAGTCAAGCTAACTGTTAGCTGAATTCCCCTAGTGCTTTGCAGAATCCCTGGCAGCCATTTTATATCTGGTTACCATTTTACACATACATATATGCAGACATATATTCAGCAGGTGCCTTTGCCTTTGCCCAACAACAATCCACCCTTACGGTAATGGACTAATCCTAGTTTCCTTTAACCGACAACATAATGTGTTACTCTACTTATATTTTTATGTACCACCCGGTACTTCCTGCCTCAACGTGCTGACCAGTCACGTGGTGTCAGAAGTCCCAGTTGCTTAGATCAAATTGATATAGTTCAGATTCCCCTGTCCCTCTGCTGGACAAGTCACTTTATTTACTTGAGCCCTTGTTCTGATACTCCTTTGTCGTGCATAATGCCTGCAGGATCGACAGGCCATGACTCTCCATGTTAGTGCTAAGGCCAGCTGTATCCCTACCAGTATGTGTGATATTATTCCAATCCAGGGGTGGATGTTTACGTTCATGCCCCAGTCCCTGACCCTCCTCCACCAACTCTGGTTTTGTAACTCTTGGTCAGTATCCTTCTCCAGTATTTCAATCTTTGTCTGTAGTTGGTGGTAGAGTCTGACACACTGGCCTACTCTGAGTCTTAGTTCCCTTAATACTGCAACTAAATGTGGGACAGGGGCCTGCTCTGGCTCGTCATAATCCTGCAGGTGATCGTGGAGCTGATCGATGGCGTTAATGATTTTGGGCCTCGGTGTCCAACCTGGATAATGCGGGCTTGTCCTATTGTGAGGTGGTAGGGCTGTGAAGCAAAAGTTTGGTTGCGAGATCTGGCATTGTAAGCCATTGTACCGATATGATTGTGCCATGGTAGAGAAACAGTATTTCCCTTTGCCCCCGTAACCTGTTCTGGCAAAATGTGTGGGGGTTGGTACTATTTCCAATACACATCCATCAGTTGGATTAAATCCACATTCGACTAGTTCTCCCTGTCCCACCGGGTGAGGGCACACCGTCATGTCACCCGTCTGCTTGCATCCCATCAGGGAGATCCCATAGAGTGTGTTGTCTCTGCGGACAGCAGGGGCTGCGGTCAGATAGTAATGGAGGGAGGTGTTTTCCCGTACGATCCCGCTTTTCTACAGTTGATAAAGGGAAACGGTCCTGAGTCTTGTGTGACTCTAGGTATCATCAGGGCTATTCCCACTCCGGCAGCTTTGCCCATTTGGCAGTTTGGGATCACTGGGCATACTCTGGTTCGTCCCTTCAGAGTGCAATTACCCAGTGTCCCCTTCAGTTTGGCCAACTGAGCCAGATGTGGGCTGTCTATCCAGTCTGGCAACTCCCCCCTTTGGATATGATCGAGGTTGTGGCGTATCTGTCCCACCATCCATAGGCCATAAGCGGGACAGAGTTGTCCCTGTCTAAGTTTTGCGGTATCTTCTCTCTCTCTGTCGATAAGGTGATTGATTGTTTTTGCCTGAGCTTCCAGGACCGAGAGGCCATCCAATTGAATTTCGGCACCCTCTCTTCCGAGTTCGGCTTGATCTTCCTGATTCCGCTCTGCCCGTTCTAATAATCCCTTCATCACCCCTTTAAGCTGCTCCACCCTTTCATTTAGCCTTTGTATGTCCAGTGAGTTTACTATGGAGTTTCCGGCATTAAAGCCGGTCACAAAATCATTAACTATTTCCCTCTTAGTCCTATGAACTGGCTCCTGTCCTCGGAATCGACTGGCACCCATGGTATCGGCAGCCTGCTGCATTCCAACTTTACTTAATACATTATACATATTTCTTGCCTGTTCTGTACAATATTCCGGCATCTGTACACTTGAGATATTGATCAGGACAGGCACAATTTCATGCTTAACATTATCATACAATAGTTCACCCTCGTTGGACAGCACGATCCCATTTTCCGGTCCCCTTGTAATTGTTGGACATGACAATTCCATGGGCAGTGTGGTGGTTCTTATGGGGCGTGGTGTCGGAGGGGGTGAGAAGCATACATACAACGATATTGCGGCAGCCTCTACCTCCTCATAGTATCCACACAGCCCCACCCGCTTTTTGTGGGTGACTAACGGTTGTGGCTGGGCAGGAGGCGTGCAAATTATTCCAAAGGTACATTCATCGGGCCCCCCCAGCCTCCCTTCGTCCAATGCAACTGCTTCTTGTACCCGTGGAGCATTGCACGCATACTCTATTCTTATCCGGATTCATTTGCAGCCACGCGTTAAAATAAGTTCTGTCCTTGGCTGCTGGAATGCATATTCCGTCAGTCAAAGCAAACAAAACCCCATAGTTGATGCAGTTGTGTCTTTCTTGCGTGTGCTTTATCTCTCGTAGTCGGCCTGTATTATCCAGTGCTTGTGTGGGACTCAAGGTTCCCAGTATCATGAGTCCCCAGAGTCGAAGTCACCATTGCGGTCCCATCTCGGTGATGGTTTTATCTGCAAATTTAAACAGATAGCCTGGTCGTCACCAGGTGTTAGGTTCTGGTCTACTTGTGTCGCGGTCACTCTGTGGAATCGGAGGTAAGGGTTAGGCTATCCATATTCTTTATAGTCGTACCATCTCGATCACTTCATGTCCCTGTCTGGGCTGCCGTCGGTTTTGTATTTGAGCCTGCTGTGCTTGAGCCTGCACGATGACCCATCTAAATATTATCCAAACTCTAATCAACACCAATGCCACCACTATTCCTCCAAACATCGCAGTGTGCTTTACTGTTAGGTTGGGTTTGTGGACTACACCTACCCACCGTGGGATACATTGACACGATTGCCATAGGTGATGGTGCTTTGGCTGCACACTGCACTATCCGTCTGGTCCTGTTTTTTAAAATCTCTTCCAGCTTATTTATCTTAGCTTTTAACTCTTGACCAGCTAGTTCTGTTTTATTTTTATTCTGACTATCCCACCATTTCCACAGTCTGCCAGGTGAGTCTTCTTTATTTTAGTAAGAAATTCAAATTAGTAAGGTCCAGTGTAAAACAGCTGTCAATGGAAAGGGTTAACTCCTTTACAGGTTTGTCAGAAGGCCTGATGTCATTACGTGACTTCGCGTAATCATCCAAATCTTTGTGTCTTCAAAACTTGCTTAGAAATTAGGAATCCGTTAAAACAGCAGAAATCATAAGTAAAGTGGTCATAATAAAAATCTTCTCATCGGGAATAACAGCATTTTCGATTAAACTCAAATTTTTTCCTTAACATCGAATTCAAGTACTTGCCAAAAATTATTTTTAAATGAGAGCACATATTTTTAATAGCTATTTTGTTTACTGAAATACAATTTTCACACAAGCTGTATACATGCCAAAATTTCTTTTTTTTTTTAACGGTCCCGTTCACTGGGCCTTCCAGTAACACTGAACAATTGCCCAGTCTGAAACTATCCAGAGTAATAACTTGTAACAACAACATCCAAAAGTCAGGATGGCCGAGCAGTCTAAGGTTCTGTGTTCAGGTCACAGTTTCCTCTGGAGGCATGGGTTTGAATCCCACTCCTAACATTCATTGTGTTTAATTACAAACTTATTTGTTTTAACACCACTCTGACGTGCTTTGGGACATCCATCTAACTGAATAAAATTACTCCACTTCAATTACAAACGGTGATATCAAATTTATTTCCCAAACCAGGAATCGATCCCAGGTGGCTGAAGCACGTTCCTTTCGCGACAGCCACCTGGGATCGATTCCTGGTTTGTGAAGGTGCCCTCTAAATATCTCGCACTGCTAATTTAAAAACATAGTTAGAATTTGTTTCGGTGCAAAAGAAGGCAGGCTCGAAGGGCCAAATGGCAGACTCCTGCTCCTGGTTCTTGTGTTCTTATGCAGATCACAGAACAAATGATAAATTATCAACTCTCCCTCAGTTCGCATTCCTTTTATTGTGCAAAGAAGATCATGGGTTCATTAAAGAGGTTTTCCCGTGAAAGCAACATAAAGTTTAAGGAAAATAATTCGTCCAACTCGAATCCACGACCCTGAGATTATGAATCTCAAGCTCTACCGACTGAGCTCGCCGGGCTTCTCAACATCTACCCTGTCAATCCCCTTCAGAATATTGTCCGTTTCAATGAGATCACCTCTCATTCTTCTAAACTCCAGAGAGTATCGGCATATTCTACACAATTTCTCACCGTAGGACAGTGTTCTCAACCCAGGAATCAATCTGGTGAACCTCTGTTCTACCACCTCCAAGGCAAGTGTATCCTTCCTCAGATAAGGAGACCAAAACTGTGCGCAGTACTCCAGGTGTGGTCTCACCAAGACCCTGCACGATTGCAGCAAGATTTCCTTACTCTTGTACTGTGCACTATATATTAGATATTATGGGCCGAATAACCTGTTTTTCTGCTGATTCTCCGGTTGTATAAAAAGTTATTAAAATTCGATAGTTGCTCAGCAAACATATTTGTATTTCCTTCAGTGTGCAACACATGTGGGTGGATTAATGATGAATGAAACAATTATTCAGTATCTCACAGACTTGAATTATTTTTGTCAACTTGCTCTGTAAAAATGATTTCCCTGACCAGGAATCAAACCCAGACCACGGCAGTGAGAGCACCAGATCCTAACCACTGGACTACCAGGGAACACTGCTTGCAGATTCTGCGATAGCTTTAAATATAGTCAGCTTACAATCACAGCTGAGAATTGTGCGGTGACACGGCGTGTAACTGGATTTGCTGGGAGCAGCGTGGAAGCCCCGACCTGCGTGAGAACACCAGCGGCAGGTCGGGGCCATAAAAAGAGCGGTGAGCGGCGGCCTGGGAGCAGCGTGGTGGTGTACCACGGCAAGGTACAGCGCGAGCTGGTGCAGGAGGGCGACGGCAGCGAAGTGTGATGTCATCAAAGTCCAGGTCGGTGATTGTAGCGTGGGCAGGTACAGCAGGAGCAGCGAGAGACTGTGGAGGGATGTGATCGGGGCCCAGGGGTGGTGTGAGTTCAGGGCCAGGGGCCCAGGGGCAGCACGGGCCAGCCCACACTGCAATATGTGTGGTCACTGGGTCCGTGCAGCAGAGCTGGTCTCCAGTCTTCTTGGTAAACCCTTGCCACTGGACCAAGACCTCGCTCTGTCAAGCCCGTGTGATGGCTGGGATGCAACGGTCACCACACGTTAAAAAAATCCACGCACAGGCATCTTCCACACTTCAACATGCAGTTCGGGACCTGGAATATTAGGTCCATCATTGAAACACGTGTGAACTCATTGTTTTTTGGTGTGCAAGCAAGTCATCCTCGCTTCGAGGGACTGCCTATGATAATGGTGAACTGGCAGCAGTTGATGGAAGCGGGCGTGAGAGGGTGAGTGACAGGTGGGCACTGCTTCTGATGCTGTCTGACCCACGGTGGGAGTGGCCGGGGATTTTAAAGCCCTTTCATTGCACCAATGAAGGGTAAATGAAACTGTGTTTCAGGAACCTTCATGTATACAAACTTGGGCACTCTGTACTGTAGACCTCGTGCTGCAACGGTCGTGTGTCTGACTCCAGATCAGAAGGCTGCGTGTTTATATCACGTCGGGGTTACTGTACTTTTCCATATTGTTCTTCCGGAATTGAGATTTGCTTTGCTGTTTCACAATTTGCTTTCCCACCCATCTTTGTATCATCAGCAAACTTGGCTCCATTACACTCGGTCCCTGTATCCCTGGGATAGGGGAGGGAAGACACACCGGAGAAGTGTGAGCTTGTGGACCGGAGAAGTTGCAGCTGCTGGAGCTGTGCGTTTTATCGGGGAGGGACGGGGGGAGAGCCCGCCGAGTGACCGGAGAAGCTGAGAAGCTGCTGTGCTTTTCATCGGGTTTGACACTGTTTAAAAATGGCAGAGTGCCAAGTTTTCTCTCCCTACTGCGCATGCGCGAAGGTGCCAGCAGTGTTTTCAGCGCAGGCATTTGGCTCCGCCCCCCACTTCACAATCGACACCACGCCAGGACTCCGGGGACTGTTCACAGCGGCCAGGAGGGGGCGAGTTTTTCCCAGAGCCGTTTCCAGCGCACAATGTCGGTGCGCTTGAGGTCAGTGCGCCGACAAAACTGCTTGGGGAAAACCTAGTCCTTGAAGAGTAAGGAGTACACTGAAGGAAATACAAATATGTTTGCCGAGCAACTGTCAAATTTTAATAACTTTTTATACAACCATCGAATCAGCAAAAAAACATGGCACTCGGCCCATAGTACCTAATATATAGCCCACAGTACAAGAGTAAGGAAGTCTTGCTACAATTGTACAGGGCACTGGTGAGACCACACCTGGAGTACTGCGCACAGTTTTGGTCTCCTTATTTAAGGAAGGAAATATTTGCCTGGGATGAGGTACAATGGAGGTTCACGAGATTGATTCCTGGGTTGAGGGGACTGTCTAAAGTTGAGAGATTGCGTAGAATGGGCCGATATTCTCCGGCGTTTAGAAGAATCAGAGGTGATCTCATTGAAACACACAATATTCTGAAGGGGATTGACAGGGTAGATGCTGAGAGGTTGTTTTCCCCGGGCTGGAGTGTCTAGAACCAGGGGGCACAGTCTCAGGTTCAGGGGTCGGCCATTTAAGACAGAGATAAGGAGGAATTTCTTCACTCAGAGGGTTATGAATCTGTGGAATTCTCTGCCCCACAGGCCTGTGGATGCTGAGTCTCTGAATATATTCAAGGCTGTGTTAGATACATTTTTGGAGTCTCGGGGAATCAAGGGATCGAGAGATCACTGGAGTTGAGAAGAATGAGAGGGGATCTTATGGAAGCATATAAAATTCTGACGGGACTGGACAGGTCCTGATGTTGGGGAAGTCCAGAACCAGGGGTCAGAGTCGAAGGGATAAGGGGTAAGCCATTTAGGACTGAGATGAGGAGAAACTTCTTCACTCAGAGAGTTGTTAACCTATGGGAATTCTCTGCCAGAGAGTTGTTGATGCCAGTTTGTTAGATATATTCAAGAGGGAGTTAGATGTGGCCCTTATGGCTAAATGGATCAAGGGGTATGGAGAGAAAGCAGGAAAGGGGTACTGAGCTGAATGATCATCCATGATCTTATTGAATGGTGGTGTGGCTCGAAGGGCCGAATGGCCTACTCCTGCACCTATTTTCTATGTTTCTATTTTTCTGTGTCCTTAATAATGGATTCCAACATTTTCCCAACCACAGATGTTAGGCTAACTGGTCAGTAGTTTCCTGCTTTTTGTTGCCTCCTTTTTAAAATAGGGGCATTACATTTGCAGTTTTCCAATCTGCTGGGTCCTCCCCAGAATCCAGCGAGTGCTGGTCCACAGATCCCTGAAAGTAGCAGGCCAGGTAGCTAAGGTGGTTGAGAAGGAATATGGAATGGTTGCCTTTATTAGCCGAGGCATAGAATACAAGAGAAGGGATCGGTTTGGCAGGTTAGTCCACAGCTGGAGTACTGCGTGCAGTTCTGGTCGCCATATTACAGGAAGGACATGATTGCACTGAAGAGGATACAGAGGAGATTTACGAGGATGTTGCCGGGAGTGGAGAATCTTCGCCATGAGGACAGATTAGATAGGCTGGATTTGGTTTCCATGGAACAGAGCCTGAGGGGAGACCTCATTGAGGTGTATAAAATTATGAAGGGCCCAGATATAGTGGATAGAAAGGACCTACTTCCCTTAGCAGAGGACTCAACAATAAGGAGGCATAAATTTAAAGTAATTGGTGAAAGTTTAGAGGGAAAATTTCTTCCCCCAGAGGGTTGTGGGGGTCTGGAAGTCACTGCCGGAAAGGGTGGGAGAGGCAGAAAGCCTCACCACATTTAAAAAGTGCTTGGATGTGCACCTGAAGTGCCGTAACCTGCAGGGTTATGGACCTCGAGCTGGAAAGTGGGATTAGGCTGGATAGCCTCTTGTTGGCCGAAGCGGACACGATGGGCCGAAATGGCATCCTTCCGTGCTGTAAACATCTATGATTCTATGAACTTCTTTGCAAAGAGTTGAGGTGCGTGTGGGGTGATTTGGGCACATCTTTCCTCACATGACAACACTCCAAAGGTAACTCAATGGCTGTAAAGCACTTTGGAGCATCAGGAGTTCCTGACAGACGCTGCAGAAATGCAAGTCCTTCTTTGCAAAAGTCCGATGCAAATTCAAGGATCGTCCAGGATTTGAGCCCTGAATCTCTCACAAATTTCAAGCAGCAAACCCAAATAAAGAATCAGATCCCTGGACCAACAAGCCAACTGCTTAACACAGGTGGAGATAAGATGTAACCATTATTGAAGCATTTTTTAGTGTTTGTTGCAATTCTTGATCGGAGGAGCACATGAGACGGAATCAGTGACTTTGTCTTTTCGACATTTCTTCTGAAGTGCCGCACGGTCCCACTCCTGCAGTCAATGAGCTGTTGGGTCGTTAATGTATCCATCATCATCATCATCATAGGCGGTCCCTCGAAATGAGGAAGTCTTGCTTCCACGCCGAAAAAGGATGAGTTCACAGGTGTTTCAATGAAGGACCCGAACTACATCCCAAAGGGTGGAAGATGCCTGTGCGTGGATTTTTTTAACGTGTGGTGGCCGCTGCATCCCAGCCATCACACGGGCTTGACAGAGCGAGGTCTTGGTCCAGTGGCAAGGGTTAACCAAGACGACTGGAGAACAGCTCTGCTGCACGGACCTAGTGCACACACATATCGCAGTGTGGGCTGGCCCGTGCTGCCCCTGAGCCCCTATCCCTGAACTCATGCCTCCCCTGGGCCCTGATCACGTCCCTCTACAGTCTCTCGCCGCTCCTTCGCCCCAATCTCGCCGCTCATGCTGTATCTGCCCACGCTCCAATCACCGACCTGGAACTTGCTGACGTCATTCTTCGATGCCGCCGCCCTCCTGCACTAACTCGCGCTGCTCCCTGGAGTAGTCTCCCGGGACCTCCAAGCTGCTCCCAGGGCCGCTCGCCGTTCCTTTTATGGCCCCGACCTGCCGCTGGTGTTCTCCCATTAGTGTATCCAGGATGTGGGTGGCCACCCCGAGCGCAGCAGAGAGGTTTCTGCATTAGTTCTGGGTGGGGACAGTATCTTTTCCCTTCTCTCTTCCTCTTGCCTATATCCCTGTGCTTTTATTTCTCTATTTATTCCCCCTGTCTCAGTTTCTAGTGTTTAAAAGTGAACAAAAGATGAAATTGGTGTCTCTGTGGAACAACTTCTCTCACTCAAAGTAAGATGCACTACTGTTGCACCATGAGGTCTAGGTATCTAGCCATTGATATTCAGGTTCAAATATAAATATATATAAATATATCTACATCTATCATAACTGTTCCCTGGTGGTCGAGGGGTTAAGATCTGGTGCACTAACCTGGTTTCAATTGTCGATCAATTCGTCGCATAAAAATAATTGAGGTCTGTGAGACGATTAATAATTGCTGCAATCACCATGAATACCAATACTTTCTGTGATAGACCGAGCTTACAGACTATCTGGCTTCTCCTGCCCTTTGCCGGGCACGTGTTCCGGGTTTAATTTTGTAAACTGGGTGAGTTCACTGATCGCGGAGAGACGGTAGGAGCCTCTGTGGCCCCACTGTGAGGATCTGGAAGTGAACACGGTGGCTGGGTGATCCGTGACATTTCTGTAAAGGGCAGTGGAGGAGAAGTATTGAGAACTTTCAGTGTGGGACCGAAGTTGTTTCAGGTGAGCCTCCTCATTCCCGATCAGCACAGAGGGAGCTCACTGGTCAGCTCCCCTCTGTTGGGGCTGTTGTGCCAAAGGTTCCTGTGGTGTCATTGTTATCACGTTTGCTTTACATGCCAAAGGTCTTTGCTTCAATCCCGGGCAGAAACATTGTATTTAAACTTGCTATAAGGAAACAATCGGAGGTTAGTTTCGTCTCCTGGCAAATGCTGCATGATTTGCTGAGATTTCCAGCATTTGCTGTTTTTATTTGCTATTTATTCTCCTGGCAAATGGGCTCCCTTACTCCTTCATTGCTCTTTATTTCACTTCAATAACTTTGAGTGAGAGAAAACGGATCCACCGGGGACCTTTCGTGTGTGAGGCCAACGTGATATCCGCCACACTGCAGCCCATCAAAGGGCGAGAAACCACTGAATATAAAGGATGAGCTCACAAATATCAGGGGCAGTGCAGTCTGGTCAACGTCAAACCCTCCTTTCTTATTCAGCAGAGGCATGAACGGGAGTCAGATGCCAAAAAGTTTAATTAAAGACAGAAATACAAGTAACACTTCCAAAACTTTTCACTGTAAAATTATTTCACTTTATTTGAAATCCTACTGCGTTGAATCTGAAAATTGGGCACCGTGGGATTTTATCTTCACTACTGATTCTATTTTATCTTCACTACTGATTCTATCTCCTGAATCAGATGCCTCTTTTTTTGCCGACTCAATCCATGTCCATTTGCAATGTTCTGCTTCCACCCACACTATGAAATGTGCCACTAACTAATAGAATCATGGAATGGTTACATCACGGAAGGCCATTCGGCCCGTCGAGCCCGTGCCAACTCTCAGCGAGTCCCACTCCCCCGCCCTTTCCCCGTAGCCCTGAAATTGTTTTTCCTTCAGACACTTATCCAGCTCCCGTTTGAAAAATAAGATTGAGTCTGCCTCCACCGTCCTTTCAAGCAGTGCATTCCAGTTCCTAACCACTCGCTGCTCAATGGTCACCTCCTGTTCCTATGTGTAAAGTCTGGGAAACACTAGATCAATTCCTGCCACACTCACAGCCTTCCTAAATATAGCACCATCACTCTATTCTCATAAAACCAGCTGCTGGAGTATCGGCCAGCTGTGTATGTTAAAGCTCTGGTGATGTTCCTGACATTGCTGTAGTGTTTCTGTAATGCAGTGGTTATCAGCTAACACAAAAAATGTCCCTGGTTCGAAACTGGGCGGAAGCATTTTGAAAACTTGTTGAATTAATTTTTATAAAAAATGGATTTATTCATATTCGTGGTTCAATATTAACAAAACACAATGTCCCACAGCCTTGTTAAATTTTCTGATATCTCTGTACAGTTCTGTATACACTCAAACTCGACACTTGAACTGAATGCTCATAAAAGTATTGGAGTGGGAACTCACTGGATAACAGCACAGCTGGCAATGTTTGCAGAAGAAATTTGTGCAACCAAAACGCACAATGACAACCTGGAACTGTGCGGCACCGAATCCTCAGGGAAAAACAGCAAAAGAGATCTTCCTTGGGTGGGCTCGAACCACCAAACTTTCTGTCAACAGTCGAATGTGGTAACCCATTGCGCCACAGAAACTTACGCAAATAAACATCGCAAGACATCCCAAACCAGGGTATCAGTCAGTTAAAGCTTCAGATTGCTCTGACCGGGATGGAACTTCTCCACTCTCAGTTGTATTTTTTCCAAATAAAGCGTGGGACATTCATTGTGGATGTGTGGAAGCAGTCTGGTCCCGCACACTGCAGACACTTCCATTTCACCACCAACCAGCTCTCCCACAACCGGTGTGATCTACCTTCCAGCCTTCCGGTGCCTTGTCTGTGACAAAGTATTCTGATTGTACCGAAGCTGGTATTAGGTTGTAATTCCTTTTCGGCTCTGACTGCAGATATTCCTGTGATTAAATGTGTACACAATGCTTACAGGGACAGTTCGATTCACCGTTTCTTTGCTTGGTGAAATTTCAAAGACTGAAAGTGACACACATCAACCCCAAACCTCGTCACCTACTTGCTAACTCGACAAAATGTTGCATTTTCTATTCATGCCAAGCATTTTGCATTCATGCATTGCAATGCCAACGCACTTTTTACCTGGCAAGACTGAAGTACAAGCTGTGATGAACAGTGTGAAACAGAAACAGCTACTTGAGAACCCATAGCCTCGACGGTATCTGTGTGAATTGCTCTGCATCGATAATTAGCAGAGCGTAAAGAGAGGAAACTGACGATGTGGATGAGGAAAGGCCGAGCCAAAGTGTAATGTTGCAGATGATTTTGTTGTTTTTGAGAAATGTTTCAAAGATTTTACATTATCTGTTCAATGGTGTAATGGTGAGAAATTAGGATTCTGAATCCAGTGATCTGTGTTTAAATCTTTGTGGGACCTGAATGCTTGTTGTCCCAGCTGCTGAAAATTTGGGACAAACAAGTGACAGACACCTGGTGCAGGTGGGCAGTTTTGTAGCCGTTGTCATTGATGCTTGATCGACAAGTCTAGTTGTCAATTCGTGTGTTCAACCGTCAGTTACCTGTTACAAAATGGTTTAAACAGCTGTCTTGCTCTTTTCACTTCGTTGCTTTTAACCTCGAATTACCCGCACACACTCCGTTGTAGTAAAGGCAGGATCGGGTCTTTTATTTAAACATTCATACCAAACAAACCAAGTATGAAAGTTACTGAGAACACTTCACAAAGGCAGCTTGTTTCTATTTCCGTGGCTGCTTGAGACACACACCTTCCGAATGTCCAGTGTCTCTGGTGTCTGCGTGTGTGAGTCTCATCTTTATACTCTTATTTCTTTGCATTTAGACAATCACGGCTAACTGCTTTGTGAATTGTTTAACATACAGACTTAATATTGCTTGTTTAACCTGCAGATGTCATTAAATAGTAACAAAGGTACAATGAAATATTTAACATACAGACAATGACCAATTACTCATTTCGATGGCTGAAGGCACCACTTTGTCTAACAGTCTCTTTCGATCCAAACTTCAATCTTCCTGTTTTTTAATCCAAACTTCAGACTGCGTGCTGAAGCAAAGAGTTCAGCAATGCGGGACTGTGCTCCCACATTCCCCTACTTTTTCTCCTCGCCTCTCTGCAGGTCTTATCTGGGTAACATACATTTGCATGGTGGCTCGAGCTCGTTCAACAGCATTGTCCAGTTGTAGTCCTTGTTTTCCAACACGACATCCACAGTAAATCAAAATGACCAGCACGGTCAGCTGAACTAGCACCAGCATAAGGACAGGGTGTATCATTGTGTTCATCACACCTGTTGCCGTCGGGCTCCATCCCAACAATGACTCCCACCAGCTTACATGTTCATTTTGCTCCAAAGTTGTGTGCACGTTCTCGATTTCCGCAGTGTGATGGTTAATGTCCACAACGATTGCTTGATTCAAACTCTGTAGCTGTTGAAATGTTGTATTCCATTTCCGTATTTCCTTCTTCCAAATAGCAGCACGCTTAGGGTCAAAGTATGGTTCTTGTAGATTCAGATTCTCAGGATGCTATTTTAAAGTCCGTTGGTCTGTGATCACCATATCCATTTTTACTTAAAAGTCAACTTTCAATTTTTGATGTTTCCAACTGAATTCCATGCTGTTTACATTCAGAAATGTAAACTCGCAATCGGTGTCTTCGACCAAGTCTGTTGCACTCTGCACAGGTTTTAACAATTTCCTCTGCTTTGTGGGAGAAGTGTAACAACATGCAGTAAAGGATGACGGAAATGCTGAATAGTCAGTCGAGAGACCCAGTCCTTCTCTCAGTTCACCCTTTTGAACTGCTGTAATTCACTCTATCGACATTTGCAACGATCCAACTTCTATTTCACATCCTTAAAGATCATGTTTGTAACTCCCACATTTGAGCTTTTCACTGAACATCTCATCAGTTCTGAAACAGCCCATTCCTGCAGAAACTTTAAATGTTTCTGAACAAGCTTCTCCCACTGCTTTCATCTCTGACTGTTCAGTAACTGCTCCTCGTGTATCTGGGGTGTTGGGGAACTGTCTCTGAAGAGGGGAATCCCCTTCCTCCAGGAGCACCTTCATTTGTCTGGCTGACCCTGTGTCCACTTCCCGCTGCCCTTCCACACAAGCCTCGATAAGGTTATGGCCACCCCTATCCTGAAGTAAGGATCCTAATGGAACGACATGTGTGGTTGAGGAACGGCATCCCTATAGGGATCCTCCCTCACCTGCGGAATCTACCCCCGACCTCAGCAACTGAACCGAGGTATCATTCCTGTCTGTGACTCCAGCTTCTCTTTCCTGATTCTTCAACTTTTCTTTTAACTTTTCTAATTCTTTAGCCAGTCTATCCCTGTCCTCTATCAACTGACGGCCACTACCTGGTCCTGCTCCTTTTATGTGACTCCTCGCGGGATTCATCCACTCAGGCCCTTCTGTCTTCCATCGCTGTAGCTCCTGTCTCACTTCCATGACTGAAATTCCTGCAGCTCCCTGATACAAGCTTTCTACCCTTGCCAACCATTTATCAAAACGTTCGTCCCCACCCCAGGCATCTACTTCCAGAACTACTGACGGGGATAGGAGAGTCAAAATGATCTCTCTATGTGTACCATCCCCGTAATGACTGATATCAATCCAATTACTTCCCAAACTTTTACACAACTGGAATATACGTTCCCCAGCTTCCCTGTGTCCTTCCCCTGGTAATAATGCAAGCCGCTTTATTAACTGTGGCCCTGAGTGAGTAACAAAGATTGCAGCTATTATTCTACCAAGCATGAGACCTGGAAGTTGTTTCAAAACCTACTCCCGTTCCCCGGTGATTCCCTGAAGCTCACAGAACCATGTGAACCCTCGGTTTCTCTGATATGTTCCCTGACTGCCACCATCCCAGAATATTACACCACCATTGGGCAAACTTTTTAAGATCCTGAAGAGGTGCAGGTCCCACTTCACTTAGGACAGCTCTCATGTCCTGTAACTGTACCCCTCCTCGCTCATACCAGGTATCACCAAAACCACTTAAGGTCGTGTTCCCTTCACGAGCTCCATAGGGAGCAGAGGAATCATGATCCTGCTCTGGCCTTGTCCGCTCGAGCGTGCTTCCCCCACTCTCCACATTATCGGAAGGTCGTGTGTAATGTTGTGGGGTGTTAAGCGTCTGAGTAACCGAAGAGTCATCTAACTGCTCCGCCTCCGTACCTAACGTTGCCACGCGAACCACACGGGTTCGAGGCTCCGAAGTCAGAGAAGACAACGGAGCTGTGGATGGGAACGGTGGGCATTCTCCCTGTCCCTTCATCCCCTTTAAACTCTCAGACCCGGGGAATCCTCCGAATACCACCCAGCTTTATCAATTGCTGTCTCCGCTGGCCAACCTAATACCACCATCTGCTGCAGCTTAGATATTCCTTTCTCTAGATCTTGTTTATGCTTCTGTTCATCAGCAAGATGCTGATGCAGTGTCAGAACAGTCCTGGCTGCCCCGAGTGCCTGAAATCACCAATTCTCTACTTCTTTACTCACTGCTGTTAGCTGCTCTCTGAGTTCTGAGACTTCCCTATCTGGAGCCTCAGCCTCTTCTCCTAACGTTTGAATCCCCAGCATGAGACACTGCAACACTCACGCTTTTCTCTTTATATCACTTTTTAACCCAAACACTTTAATCTTTTTTAACTGGACACTCTTCACTAAGGACTGCCGTGTCTCTCTCCATCCTCCTGTCATTGTTTCCTGTCTCATCCCATAAGTTCCCCCTTTCGACTCAATCCATTCATTAAGAAATGACCGGACTTCAACTGGAATACCTCCTGAGCCTCCCATTACGAACTGAAGATCCCTTTAATCACGACAATTAAGAGAATGCTCACCCCTCGAACTGATGTGTGGGAAACACATCTTCCAACAACTCAGCCAACTTTCTGCTTCATGTCGGGGTCTTCGAATAAGCCAACGAACTTTTGAAAATCACGTCGGGATCACCAAAATGTTGTAAACGGCTGTCTTGCTCTTTTCACTTCGTTGCTTTTAACGTCGAATTACCCACACACACTCCGTTGTAGTAAAGGCAGGATCGGGTCTTTTATTTAAACATTCATACTAAACAAACCAAGTATGAAAGTTACTGAGAACACTTCACAAAGGCAGCTTGCTTCGATTTCCGTGGCTGCTTGAGACACACACCTTCCAAATGTCCAGTGTCTCTGCTGTCTGTGTCTCTACAGTCCATAAGGATCTCATCTTTACACTGAAAAAGCCTTTGAACTCTTATTCTTTGCATTCAGACAATCCTGACTAACTGCTTTCTGAATCGTTTAACAGACAGACTTAATATTGCTTGTTTAACCTACAGATCTCATTAAATAGTAACAAGGTTACACTCAAATACTGAACATACAGGCATTGTCAAATCGTTTAGTCCTGAATTTCCATTATTCCCACCGTAACAAGGTACTCAAATATTTAACATCCAGTCAATGACCAGTTACTCATCTCACTGGCTGAAGGCACCACCTTGTCTAACAGTATCATTTCCATCCAAACTTCAATCTTCCTGTTATTTAATCCAAACTTCAGACTGCGTGCTGAAGCAAAGAGTTCAGCAATGCAGGACTGTGCTCACACAGAGCACACGATTTGACAACGAGACTTGCAGATCAAGCATCAATGACAAAGGCAACAAAATTGTCCACCAGCACCAGATGTCTTTCACTTGTTTGTCCCAAATTTTCAGCCACTGGGACAACAAGAATTGAAGTTCCACTGAGATTTGAACTCAGATTGTTGGATTCAAAGTCCAGCGTGCTCACCATTACACCATGGAACCAACCACACAAAAACCTTTGAAACAGTTCTCAAAAACAAAAAAATCATCTCCAAAATTACACTTTGGCTCGGCCTTTTCTCATGTTTCGCGTCAGTTCCCAATATTGGGAATGTCCAGAACCATGGAACACAGTCTAGGAATAATGGGTAAGCCATTTAGGACCGAGATGAGGAGAACCTTCTTCACTCAGAGAGTTGTTAAGCTGTGCAATTCATTACTGCAGAGAGTTTTTGATGACTGTTCATTGGATATATTCAAGAGGGAGTTAGATGTTGCCCGGACGGCTAAAGGGATCAAGAGGTATGGAGACAAAGCAGGAATTGGGTACTGAGGTGAATGATCAGCCATGATCTTATTGAGTGATGGTGCAGGCTCGAAGGGCTGAATGGCCTACTCCTGCAAGTATTTTCTATGTTTCTATGAAGTGCCTGCATTTCAAAAAGCGTTGCTTTTATTCATCCTGCGGAATGCATATTGCACAGATAATCTCAGCACACATTGTGCAGGCAAAGGCAGCATTAGACAACAAAGTGATTTCTCCTCCGCTGATTTGTAAAAGGTAACTGATTGTTGAGCAGACATTTTGACAACTTGACTTGTGGATCAAGCATCAATGACAAAGGCGACAAAACTGCCCTTGAACGCCAGGTATCTTTCACTTGTTTGCCCCTAAATGTCAGCAGTTGGGACAACAAGCATTCAGGTTCTACTGAGATTTGAACTCAGATAATTGGATTTAAATTCCAGAGTGCTCACCATTACACCATGGAACCAACTACACTAAAATCTTTGAAACATTTCTCAAAAACAGCCAAATCATCTCCACATTACACTTTGGCTCGGCCTTTTTTTAATCTATAGTGGCAGTGCCTGCATTTCAAAAAGCGTTATTTTTGTTCATCTTGCTGAATGCAGATTGCACAGATAATCTCAGCACATATTGTGCAGGTAAAGGCAGTATTTTAGAAAATAAACTGATTTCTCCTCCGCTGATTTGTAACAGGTAACTGATGGTTAGCAACATAGAAACATAGAAAAAAACATGTGCAGGATTAGGCCATTCGGCCCTTCGAGCCTTCCCCGCCATTCTATAAGATCATGGCTGACCATTCCTTCAGTACCCCTATCCTGCTTTCTCTCCATACCCCTTGATCCCCTTAACCGTAAGAGCCATATCTAACTCCCTCTTGAATATATCCAATGAACTGGCATCAACAACTCTCTGCGGCAGGAAATTCCACAGGTTAAGAACTCTCTGAGTGAAGAAGTTTCTCCTCATCTTGGTCCTAAATGGCCTACCCCTTATCCTAAGACTATAACCCCTGGTTCTGGACTTCCCAAACATCGGGAACATTCTTCCTGTTTCTAACCTGTCCAGTCCTGTCAGAATCTTATACGTTTCTATGAGATCCCCTCTCTTCCTTCTAAACTCCAGTGAATGAACACACGATTTGCCAACGAGCCTTGTCAATCAAGCATCAATGACAAAGGCAACAAAACTGCCCACCAGGTGTCTTTCATCTGTTTGTCCCAAATTTTCAGCAGCTGGGACAACAAGCATTCAGGTTCCCCCAAGATTTGAACTCAGATCGCTGAATTCAGAGTCCTTACCATTACACCATTGAACCAACAATGCAAAAATTATTTGAAACATTTCTCAAAAACAATAAAATCATCTCCAACATTACACTTTGGCTCAGCCTTTTCTCTTCCATAGTGTTCCCCTCTTTACGTTCTGCTAATTATCGATGCAGACCAATTCACACAGATGCTGTCGAGGCTATGGGTTCTCAAGTGCCTGTTTTTGTTTCACACTGTTCATCACAGCTTGTACTTCAGTCTTGCCAGGTAAAAAGTGCATTGGCATTGCAATGCATTAATGTAAAATGCTTGGCATGAAAAGAAAATACAAATTATTTCGAGCACAAAACATGCAGTGCCTGCATTTCAAAAAGCATTGCTTTTATTCATCCAGCTGAAAGCATATTGCACAGATAATCTCAGCACACATTGTGCAGGTAAAGGCAGCATTAGATAAAAAAACTGGTTTATCCTCCGCTGATTTGTAACAGGTAACTGATGGTTGAACACACGATTTGACAACTGGACTTGCAGATCAAGCATCACTGACAAAGGCAACAAAACTGCCCACCAACACCAGGTGTCTTTCACTTGTTTGTCCCAAATTTTCAGCAGTTGGGACAGCAAGAATTGAGGTTCCACCACAATGTGAACTCAGATCACTGGTTTACTGAGTACAGAATGCTCACCATTACACCATGGAACCAATCATGCCAAAGTTTTTGAAACATAGAAACATAGAAAATAGGTGCAGGAGTAGGATTGCAAAAATTCGTTGGACAACCCCCCAGTGTGTGGACTCATTGGAAAGGAAATTTAATTTGGAACTATCAACCAGAAAGTTTGGGATCCTAAAGTGCACATGGAAGAAACTACAAGTTTTAATCGAATTTGGAATTTTACAAAGCAGATTGGGTCCGTGTGGAAAGGGCTGAGAACGAAAGGACCGTTCAAAGAAAGCTGTTTGGGTATTGAAGCTGTCTGGGATATTGAAGCTGAAAAAATTGTCTGGGGAATTGTGTAAACTCGAAAACCCATCTCCCCGGGAGACATTAACATAGCAACAATCAACCCAGAGATAGCCAGCCATCACTCTGAGCAGGAAACCCTTCCAGCGTATACAAAATGACAATGGCCCATCCAGCCCGCATGGAAAACCCAGGCCTCGGCTGACATTGCAAATACCAAAAATCTAATTTTCCCGATCAAGAAACAAATTCAAAAGATCAACACATCCGAGACAGGTTACCATTAATGGGCCCGCCAAAATATAACAAAGAGATATCAAGCCCGCCAAAATTAAAACAAAGAATCGGGGCTCATTTGGCACGCAAATTAGAACGGCTCCCAAAGTATAACTGGGGCCTTGTTTTTTAACGAAAGAAGGAGAACGGGAAGGAGGGAAAAAGGAGAGAGATCGCCGCAGCAGTTTGTATCAAGCCTTCCAGAGAGCTTGCTACACAGCCTCCTATACAGCTCTTCTGAGCTCCAACATCTTCAGCCTCGACGACACTCCTGGACCACACTGCCCTGCAACCGAAGGAGAAGGAAGAACATCATCACAGCAGAGAAAGCAGTTCCCAGTAACTTCGGACATCATCATCGCGGCAGCAACTGACCACAGCCAACGTGGTAACATCGAAAACACCGCGACCGACAAATTCTAAGATAAACAGTCCTCAAGAAGAAACCAAAGATTCGAAAGTTTCCCCTCTACAATCTGTTCCTCGATACCAACAGGTGAAACATTACCCAAAAGAACTTTAAAACCTACTGCTGACGGAAGAAAGTGGGTACTCACCCCATAAATCCAATACGCACCCTACCGCATTAGCGGACACCACCCAACTGAAGACTACGCAGTAAGAAGTCTTCCACGATGTTCGGGGTACGGCAAGCAGAACTTACAGAGTCCAGCGAACCTCGAAGCTGCAAACCACCGCCAACTGACAATAAGAGGATTGGTGAGCATAATCCCTGTTTGCCCTCGAGTTTCACCGAGTCAGAGTTAGGCATTGGGAGGTGGGAGGTGTATTATTTTTCTGTAACCCCTTTAAAGTGTGATAAATGTTTTTTTATTCGAGTAATTACAAGCTCGACATTTTACGTTCTTGCACTTAATAAAATTGAGGTTCTTTGCACCAAAACCAATTGTCTCTTGCACTTTGTCACATCCCCAAATAAATCCAAAGTCTAGAACCCAGATAGTGCGAGCGATTCAAACCACTCAGAAGGTCAGAGGTGAACCTCACCCCACACACCACGCCAGATAGAATGGCGACCACGGCAGGACTTTGGTGTAAAGGATGTGATGCAGAGATTGCTGTTTTGGAGGAAAGAACAAAGATGGAAGAGAGGATTTCCTCCTATGTGTATAAGAAAGTGAATGTCACTAAGGAATGGGTGCTTGGTTTGTTGCGCGCTGAGCGTTCAGGAGACGCTGCGGCCCAGTGGACAGCCAGCAAGTACCATAAGGAATCAGTAGAAAAGGCAATTTGGTTGTCCTGACGACAGCAACAGGTCCAACCCCTAGATAAGAATATTGAGCTATGGCAGAAGAAAGGTGTGGGGGGAACTCCGTAAACTAAAACATGGAAAGACACAGCGAATGGAAAGGTTCAAAAACAGCCAGGACTATTTTCAGTGTCAGGTTACCGAGGCTAAGAATAATGAAAAGATACTGTGGGAGGAAAACACTCGCCTCACCCTTCAAGTAAAAGAGTTGGAGGATAAGTTAACAGATATACAGCAGCTTATAAAGTAGCCAGCACTAATGGGTTTGAGTCAGGAGACCACGGTCCCTGCCAGCAACAAACAAAAGTTTAACCCTTGCTCTGTGCAAGGCAAAAGGCAAGGTAATCCTAATAAACCCAGGTATGGCCCGTGTAAACCTGGAAGAGAAGGAGGAAACTGTTCAACCACCACCTGTGGTGCCGGTGACTATACCGGTTCGGCAGCAGGAGGGTGAACGAGTTGTGGGGCGGACAGGGATAGCGGACCACCACCACCTGTGGCCCCGAGTTTCAGCTTGGCTTGGCAGCATGGAGGAGGGGTAGGCGACCCAGAACTGGAAGGGCCAGAACCAGGGCCAATGTGCCCGGTCCGGCAACAAACGTTTGGCCCGCACACCGGTGCTGGGGGTCTGGGGCCCGTGGAAAGTCAGTTTGTGGTTCCTCGAAAGGAATCACCTAAGCCGGGATGAGAGAGCCCACTCGCTACGAAGCCTGATGGCAAACAATTTACCACGTATAAGGACAAAGGCTGAGGCCTGGTTTGACCCGAGAAATCCCCAGGCCACCGAACAGGGAGTGGTCAGGGAACTGACCCGAGACTACTGGAACGGCAGGGGGATGGAAGAGCATCCACCCAAGGGAAGAGTTCTCGAAATCAGACCAAGTCAGGACAAGAGGGAATGGTGCCACGAGGGGGGCAACCCCTCCGGTACAAAACGTACCTGTTTTGGGTGCGGAAAAAGTGGGCACTGGAGAAAGAATTGTAGAAACCCATGGAAGAGTATCACAGGGAAGAGTTCTCCTGCCCCTGCCCAAAAGACCGAGACCGAGAAGCCAGCCCCTCCCCACACGTTTGATACCTTTCTGACTGCGCTGCGAACAATGCTGGATGGCTCTGGGAGGGTAGCCACCGCCACCGGTACCGAAATCCCATCTGCCCCATCCCAGCCAAAACAGTGACTAGAACAGACACAGCCTGTTCCCCTGTGTTCCCTCGAGTACGATGCGTGGGGGAGACCGACCGTTCAGATGGAGGTGGAGAAGGTGAAAGGGACTGACCTGCTGGATACCGGTGCATCAAGCACCCTTGTCTATGTAAATAACCCCGCCGCCTCACCTCTGTCGAACGGGGTCCCCTAGAGCTTAGTGGGTTTCACAGGCACCGAGCAGGTTGGCTCATTCTACATTCCGCTCTCTGTTCATTTAGGTACACTCCACACCAAGTGGACTTGTGTCCTGATGATGTGGGAACAGGAAGGGAGAGGGATCCTGGGGGCTGACTTTATTCCAGGCCACGGGATCCTGGTGGATTTAAGAAACGACTGTCTTTGGGGGTCAGTCTGTACGGGACAGGAGAGTGAGGTGATGGTTATCCCAGAAAAACGGGGAAAGGGGACAGTGTGCACCATGAAGCCAAAGGAGTGTTACGACCGTGAATCACTGGTCAGTAACACTCCAATGGAGTACCAAAAGTATGTAAGGGCAAACCTTGCAGCTTTTGCCACTCACAAACACGACTGTGTGAGGATAAATGTGGTCGAGGTTAGCATAGATGGGGACCCTATGACCCGACCGTAGAAACAGTATAACTTCCCCAGGGAGGCGGAGGCAGACATGGAAACAGCCTTGGGTTCTTTAGTGAAACAGGGGTATTGAGACCAACAGCTGCCCATGTGAACTCTCCGTTGTGGCCGGTTTAGAAACAGGACAACTCCTGGAGAGCCACGGTCGACTATCGAGTACTCAACCGTAACATCCCCGCCTGTACACCCACTGTTGCTGCTGTCGTCGACCTCATTGGACGTATCCCAGCCTCCTCGACCACCTTCACAGTGCTGGACATTTCCAACGGGTTTGGTCCATACCTTTAAGAAGTAGCGATCAGTACAAGTTTGCTTTTACCTTTAAAGGACAGCAATACATCTGGAACTGTCTCCCTCAGGGCTTCCACAACAGCCCCAGTATTTTCCATCAATGTATGGCCAACTGTTCAAAGAGCTTCAGCAGACCCCAGCAGCTTGTACAGTATGTGGACGACCTGCTCCTGTTCACCGATGAGGGGGAGGAGCATGGTCCACTGCTGGCTGAACTGCTGGAGCTGCTGAAAGAAGAAGGGTTTAAAGTGAATCCCACAAAAGCACAGATCGGCCTGAAGGAAGTAAAATTCCTGGGACTGGCTGTGCACGCTGGGGAAAGGGCCATTGACAAAGCTAGAAGGGAAGCAGTGCAGAAGTTACCAGCTCCTGACACAGTAACAGAAGCAAGATCTTTTCTCGGGCTAACTGGGTACAGCAGAGATCTCATTGAGGATTATGCAGCCACAGCAGCCCCTCTGCTCCGACTCCGACACAAGGGAGTGGAGTGGGAATGGGACGAAGGCTGAGAGGCAGCATTTATCCAACTCAAGAAAGACCTGCAGATCGCACCAGCTCTCGCGGCTATTGATGGGGGTAAATAGTTTTTCCTGGAGGTAGCAGCCAGTGAAGGGACAGCCTGAGTGCAGTACTGCTCCAAGAGTGGCATGGCCGGCTGAGACCAGTGGTCTACTCCTCCAGGATACTCACGGATGTGGAGAAGGGACACTCCAACTGTGAGCGGCATCTCCTAGCCACTCACTGGGCTGTGAAAAGTTCACTGATCTTCACAGGGGGGTCCCCTATCACACTCCTTCCCCACCATACGCCCACCCAAATGCTCCTGGATAGTCGGATCAAGGACGGGACAGAGAGCAGTGCCTGCATTGCTCGCTGGACCCTACTCCTCTCCCAGATGGACCTGAGGGTAAAGGGTCTCTGCGAGCCAAGACTCGCAGCCAACATGATCTATCCAGGGACTGTCCACCGGTGTACGGTGGGAAATTAACATAGGTTTTCGGGCTGGGTTACACCGCAGAGGCCGAGAGATCCTTGTGGACGGTTCAAGCACGGATCTGCGGGTGAACGACTCACAGGCTGTGGAGTTTATGACCCAGAGGCAGGCATTGCCCTGGTGATTAAACTCCCCAGTATGATGAGTGCCCAGCACGCTGAACTGTCTGCGGTGGTGCATGTAGTCACACACCCCGAAGAATTCCCCAGCCCACACACGATTTTCTCGGACAGTATGTTCACATGCAATTCGTGCCTGGAGTACTTGGCTATCTGGTCCCGTCGCGGATACACATCTGCAGACGGGAGTCCCCTGGCAATTAAGCCCCGACTCGAAAAGATCATGACAGCCGTGGGGGAGGAAGGGAAGATCTATATACATAAAGTGAAGGCACATTCCACCACTGAACCCCATAGCGAGGGAAACCAGCAGGCTGACATGTTGGCCAAGCAAGGTGCGCGCACGGGCAAGCTCTAGGATCTGTACAACCCAGGCCCCATCGCAGCAGTCAGGGGCAGGATTGGGATGACAGGGAGGGCAGGGGTAGCATTGTCCCCGGACCGAAAAACGGTTCAGATCCAAGACCCCGTCCCCAAAACTGTCCTGAACACGCTAGAAAAAGGGGATAGGGTAGACGGCCCGTACAGAAGGAATGCTGTTCAGGGGGGAGCAATGGGTAGTACCCCAACAACAGCGGAAAGAATTCCTCCAGCTGGCCCACGAGGGTCCAGGAGCAGGACACCCTGGACCTGAGACCACTTGGCAATGGGTGGAACAGGCAGGGTGGTGGCCGGGACTCAGGGAAGACGTCCGCGAGTTCTGTGTCAGGTGTCTGGTGTGCGCTGCCAACAACCCCGAACCCCAGAAAAGGAAGGTGTCTATGGGACATATCAGGAGGGTAGAGGGATCCTGGCAGTCGATCCAGGTCGATTACATTGGGCCCCGACCAACTGCCCAGGGAGGTTACAAGTACTGTCTAGTATTGGTGGATGTATTCACCAAATGGGTGGAAGCCTTCCCATGCCGAACAGCCACTGCCCTGGGAACAGCCAGGATCCTGGTCAGGGAGGTGTTCTCCTGTACCCCTGTACGTGAAGTCCGACTAGGGGAGCCACTTCACCGGGCAGGTGATGCAGGAGACCATTAAGGTGCTCAGCATTAAAGGTAAATGGCATGTCGCCCACAGCCCGCAGTCATCCGGGCCTGTGGAGCGTTTAAACCGCAACATCAAAGAAAGGCTGCAAAAAGAGACAGGGGACTCACCCAAGAGGTGGGTAGAGGTCCGACCACTGGTCCTCATAGGGATCCGGGCCAGCCAGTCAAAGATCACGGCGTACTCCCTGTATGAGCTCATGACTGGCAGAGCCAGGCGAACCCCCACCCATGTATTAGCCCCGGTACTCACGGAAGGTCAGCTTAGGGAAGCGAGCTGGGACAGCTTTGTCAGGAACCTGTTTGAACATATTAAACAGATTCACTGGCAGGCTGCTGACAATATGGGAAAACAGCATCGGAGCAACTGACTGCTGCTGGAGCCCCGCAAACACCATGAATGGGAGATAGGGGACCAGGTTATGGTCAGCAACTACGCTCGAGTAGGGGTTTATGAGGCACTGTACATGGGGCCGTACCACATTGTCGACAAGGCAAGCCCCATGGTCTGTGCCGTGAAAATGCCTCGCTGTACAAAATGGTTCCACATAAACCAGTGCAAACTTTTCAACCCCAGGACAGCAGCTAAACGTAAGCGACAGCCAGGAACAGGGAACCGTGCTAAAGGCAGGGACCCTCAGCCAGCAGCCCCCGACTGTGGAAATCCCACAGTGGACGTGGCAGACCCACAGACTGTACCCAGAGGGGCGATGGACTGAGTTACTGGAGGAGCTATCCCCCCAATCATTTGGGACTTGGACGCACCCCCAGGGGTCAAAACCCTGAGAAGTACTCTCCACACGCCACGGCCTAAGGCACCGTCGTCACCAGCGCCCCAATTTAAGTGGTTCAGCCCCGGGAGAGGGACCTGCCGTGAAAGGGTACCTAAGATCAGGGACCAGCCTGCGAGCAGGGACACCCAGCCGGTAGCCTCGGGCGACGAGGGAGCCCCAGAAGAGATAGTGGTGGACCAGCCACTAATTGGGGGTCCCCAGGCCACGGCCTTCAACCAGGAAGAGCTCCCAGGGGACAAAATGAACCAGGCAGCCACCCCCAAAGGAGCGGTGTGCTGTATCACCGGAGGGGACATTCCCCAAATAGTGTGGGACTCAGACCCACCTCCGGTCAGGACACTCCAGGTCCTGCGGTACTGTCCGACCTACAACCGGCCCCGCTGGAAACACAGAGGCCAGGGAAGAAAAGAGAAGGACAGGAATTAACCTGGCCACCCGGAGATGGGTGGCAGATGTACATAAATAATACGATATGTGTTAAGTTATGTTTAGTAAGAATCTAGCGTAGTGTAGATTATGCGTCTAATGATTTCAGGGCACCACAACCGAAAAGAAACCACACGTATGGAAGGTGTGAAACGAGTAGAATAGGATAAGGATGTTTAGATGAATATAGAAGTTAAGAGTTTCAGCCGACAGCCGGTGACTAAATAGTGACATATGTATTGGGGAAAGGAAAAGACCCCACCTTGTCGGCAGTAAAAGAGGCACTACAAGATCGATAACAACATGAACAGGGTCCTGTTCCTGCTCACCCTGATAAGGATGAGCAGCGACAGCTGAGGAGACGTGGAAGAATCCCCCATTTATGGTCTCAGGAGAGAGAGCACCGATCGTGACTGCAGCGCGTGACACCCCGGGTGTGGAAGAGCTCGACGTGTACGCCCACGAGGGAAGGTGGCCAGGGTGGATGTGGTCTCATTCCACCCACTACTCCAGCCAGGAAGGGTTTACCTCTGGGGAGGCCTCAGTTCCATGCCCCAGGATACGGGTCGTTGCTGCGTGGGTCAGTGTCACGGAGGGAAAACGTGTTTTTGACTTGTAAAGGAAAGATTCCCCTGGGTAGATTGTGCTGGCTCAGGAAGCTGAGCAAGGATGTGGGGGATCAGCACTCTGACTGGGAAAGACTCGGGAATGACACGTACCGTACCATCACGGGGACACGGGGAGGAGTGAAGGTGTGTTAGAACAAGTGGTGGGAGTCTGAACAGGGAATTTACGTCTGCATGTGGTGGTCAGAGGAGATCTGTCCTGCAGACATATCAATCGCCTTTGCCAGGCAATGGCAAGATGAGGGGGAAGGGATGTGGTGGGATTTCAGCCGACACGGGTGTGTGGTCCCACACTCCCCACTCCCAATTAACACCACCGAACTTATAGCACACATTAAGAAACCCCTGCCCACGACCCCGCCAGTGAGAACAATAATAGAAAGGTGTCTGACCACCACCAAGTGACTCGGGAACAGATTAGTATTGGTACCAACCGAAAAGGTGTTATACCAGGGGCTACATTATGCAGTAGCTTCAGTTATTTTAAACTTTACCGAGGTGCACATACCTGACTGGTGCCCGAAGGAAACAGAGCAGCTATACCAGGCCCTACTCAGAGAAATGTTCAAGAACTTTTATGAGTTAGAATTTGAGAATGTAGACAAAACAGATATATACATCCTGTACGCTAGGGACACCATGGGCACGGGAAGACCTAGAAGGGGAACCTTGAACGACATTTTAACTGCATATCATGCAGGATCCTCTGTGATAAATAGCCTGGACGATATAGAACTACACATGCAGATAAATGGTCTAAAAAACCAACTGAGAAACATCATGAAAGAAGAAAACACAGGAGAAGGCTCAGAGCTACACGAGGACCAGGCTATGATGATCCATTGAAAGGAAATCGTGGCTGAGCTGGAAAAACATGCACAGACAGGGAATGCACTCATACGGGAGGATAGGAATGCTTCTGACCAGGTTGCACAGAACGAGGTGTGTGTGCTGTACGGGGCATGGATGTTGGGCGAGGGCCGCAACAACCTGGAGGATTTAAAACAAGGTTTAGTCCCCTCCTGGATCAGTAACAAGCACCTCGCAGCCCTCCACCCGTACAGTATCTCACTAAGCCCGTGCCAGCTCGGCCTAGCTTCTGAAACTTACCCTGTCCCAGTCGATCGCGATGTTCTAATCACACCATCATGGGGATAGTACTTAGGATGTCGGTCATGGGTGGGACAGCCCTTCCCACACTGTATACAGGGTGGAGAACATTGGATCATTCAAGGAGCTGCACATGTTCATTTCACAGCAGTCCCACCCTATGTCATAAAGTGGGAACACGCTGTGACGGGTACTGACCTCTCCGGGTGCACACATAATACTGTGTCCCCAGCACTTGAACACCTATTCTAAACCACAGTGTGGGTTTAAAGCTGCTGGTGCACAGTCTATCAACTGTACCATGGAGGTAATGGCACAAAACCATGTCCCTCCACAGGGAGCATACATCGGGGGTGGGACATATTGTGTCACCACCAGTGCGCCCCACGACCAACATGGACACTTCTGGTGTCCGGTCAGTGACAGCAGTTTTTGCTTTAAACCCGAGGCAGAAGTTCAAGTATCGCAGGAACGGATTGTCCCCATTCCTGAACCCTCCACTGTTCACCTCACTGTGAGAGAAAACATCACAAACCTGCAGGATTATGTTGTACATTTGGCGATGAAATTCCCCCACTACCCGAACAACTTACTGCTCTGCTAGCAGCTGTAGTAATCTCACAAAAACATTTTGATTCTCGAGAACAGAAAACAATTGAGATAGGGAGAAAGATTCTAGAGATCACAATTCCACCTTGGTGGGACATTTTCAGAAATATAAAAGTTCCTGCCGGGATCAGAATAGCTTCCCACTTTTTGGTTGTCTGTCAACTCGCGATTATTCTTTACTTATGGTGTCTCACTTGTTGAGTGAAACGCAGAGGCCGTCAGGTCAGGCACCAAAGGTGCTGTACGCTCCCTGGCCAAACTTGGGCATCACACAGGGAGGAGTAACACCATACTACCATGAACTCATCCTTTTTTGGCGTGGAATCAAGTCATCCTCATTTCGAGGGACCGCCTATGATGATGATGATGATGGATACATTAACGTCCCGACAGCTCATTGACTGCAGGACTGGGACCGTGTGGCGCTTCAGAAGACATGTCAAAAAGACAAAGTCACTGATTCCGTCTCATGTGCTCCTCCAATCAGGAATAGCAACAAACTAAAAATGCTTAATAATGGTTACACCTTATCTCCAAATAAACTACATAGTTGGCTTGTTGGTCTAGAGGTATGATTCTCGCTTCGGGGTTGTTATTTGAAATATGCGAGAGATCCCGGGTTCAAATCCCGGACGAGTCCTCATTTTGCCGCGAATTTTGAATTTGCATCGAACTTTTGCAAAGAAGGACTTGCATTTCTGCAGCGTCTGTCAGGAACTCATGATGCCCCAAAGTGATTTACAGTCGTTGAGTTGCCTTTGAAATATTGTCACGTGAGGAAAGATGTGCCCAAGTCACCTCACACGCACCTCAACTCTTTGTGAAGGAGATCATAGAATCAGAGAAGTTTACAGCACGGAAGGAGGCCATTTCGGCCCATCGTGTCCGCACCGGCCAACAAGAGGCCATCCAGCCTAATCCCACTTTCCAGCTCTAGGTCCATAACCCTGCAGGTTACGGCACTTCAGGTGCACATCCAAGCACTTTTAAAATGTGGTGAGGGTTTCTGCCTCTACCACCCTTTCAGGCAGTGAGTTCCAGACACCCAAAACCCTCTGCGTGAAGAAATTTCCCCTCTAAACTTTCTCCCAATTACTTTAAATTTATGCCTCCTTGTTGATGACCCCTCTGCTAATGGAAATAGGCCCTTTCTATCCACTATATCTCGACCCCTCATAATTTTATACACCTCAATGAAGTCTCCCCTCAGGCTCTGTTTCATGGAAAACAAACCCAGCCTATCCAATCTGTCCTCATGGCTAAGATTCTCCACTCCCGGCAACAGACTCGTAAATCTCCTCTGTATCCCCTTCAGTGCAATCATGTCCTTCCTGTAATATGGCGACCAGAACTGCACGCAGTAGTCCAGCAGTGGCCAAACCTGCCCCACCGACCCCATCTCTTGTATTCTATTCCTCGGATAATAAAGGCAAGCATTCCATATTCCTTCTTAACCACCTTATCGACCTGGCCTGCTACTTTCAGGGATCTGTGGACATGCACTGCTTGGATTCTGGGGAGGACCCAGCAGATTGGAAAACTGCAAATGTAATGCCCCTATTTAAAAAAGGAGGAAGACAAAAAGCAGGAAACTATAGACCAGTTAGCCTAACGTCTGTGGTTGGGAAAATGTTGGCGTCCATTATTAAAAAAGCAGTAGCAGGACATAGAAACATAGACACGTAGAAAATAGGTGCAGGAGCAGGCCATTCGGCCCTTCGAGCTTGCACCACCATTCAATAAGATCATGGCTGATCATTCAGCTCAGTACCCCTTTCCTGATTTCTATC
>NW_027251814.1:22500-36342 GCF_044704955.1 Pristiophorus japonicus | reverse complement strand
GGGGGGGAGGTAGGTAGGTAGGTAGGTAGGTAGGTAGGGAGGTAGGTAGGTAGGTAGGGAGGTAGGTTAGGTAGGTAGGTAGGTAGGTAGGTAGGTAGGTAGGTAGGGAGGTAGGGGGGGAGGGAGGTAGGTAGGTAGGGAGGTAGGTAGGTAGGTAGGTAGGTAGGGAGGTAGGTAGGTAGGTAGGTAGGTAGGTAGGTAGTAGGTAGGTAGGGAGGTAGGTAGGTGGGAGGTAGGTAGGTAGGTAGGTAGGTAGGTAGGTAGGTAGGTAGGTAGGGAGGTAGGGAGGTAGGTAGGTAGGGAGGTAGGTAGGTAGGTAGGTAGGTAGGTAGGGAGGTAGGGAGGTAGGTAGGTAGGTAGGTGGAGGTAGGTAGGTAGGTAGGGAGGAGGTAGGGTAGGGAGGTAGGTAGGTAGGGAGGTAGGTAGGTAGGTAGGGGGAGGTAGGGAGGTAGGGAGGTAGGTAGGTAGGTAGGTAGGTAGGTAGGGAGGTAGGTAGGTAGGGAGGTAGGTAGGGAGGTAGGTAGGTAGGTAGGGAGGTAGGTAGGTAGGGAGGTAGGTAGGTAGAGGTAGGTAGGTAGGTAGGTAGGTAGGTAGGTAGGGAGGTAGGTAGGTAGGTAGGTAGGTAGGTAGGTGGTAGGTAGGTAGGTAGGTAGGTAGGGTAGGTAGTAGGTAGGTAGGTAGGTAGGTAGGTAGGTAGGTAGGTAGGTAGGTAGGTAGGTAGGTAGGTAGGTAGGTAGGTAGGTAGGTAGGGAGGTAGGTAGGTAGGTAGGTAGGTAGGTAGGTAGGTAGGGAGGTAGGTAGGGAGGTAGGTAGGTAGGTAGGTAGGTAGGTAGGGAGGTAGGTAGGTAGGTAGGTAGGTAGGGAGGTAGGTAGGGAGGTAGGTAGGTAGGTAGGTAGGTAGGGAGGTAGGTAGGTAGGTAGGTAGGTAGGGTAGGTAGGGAGGTAGGTAGGTAGGTAGGTAGGTAGGTAGGTAGGTAGGGTAGGTAGGTAGGTAGGTAGGTAGGTAGGTAGGTAGGTAGGTAGGTAGGTAGGTAGGTAGGTAGGTAGGTAGGTAGGTAGGTAGGAGGTAGGTAGGTAGGTAGGTAGGTAGGTAGGTAGGTAGGTAGGTAGGTAGGTAGGTAGGTAGGTAGGTAGGTAGGTAGGTAGGGAGGTAGGTAGGTAGGTAGGTAGGTAGGTAGGTAGGTAGGTAGGTAGGTAGGTAGGGAGGTAGGTAGGTAGGTAGGTAGGTAGGTAGGTAGGTAGGTAGGTAGGTAGGTAGGTAGGTAGGTAGGGAGGTAGGTAGGTAGGGAGGTGGTAGGTAGGTAGGTAGGTAGGTAGGGAGGTAGGTAGGTAGGGAGGTAGGTAGGTAGGTAGGTAGGGAGGTAGGGAGGTAGGTAGGTAGGTAGGTAGGGAGGTAGGTAGGTAGGGAGGTAGGTAGGTAGGGAGGTAGGGAGGTAGGGAGGTAGGGAGGTAGGTAGGTAGGTAGGTAGGGAGGTAGGTAGGTAGGTAGGTAGGTAGGTAGGTAGGGAGGTAGGGGGGGAGGGAGGTAGGTAGGTAGGGAGGTAGGTAGGTAGGGAGGTAGGTAGGTAGGGAGGTAGGTAGGGAGGTAGGGAGGTAGGGAGGTAGGGAGGTAGGGAGGTAGGTAGGTAGGTAGGTAGGTAGGTAGGTAGGTAGGTAGGGAGGTAGGGGGGAGGGGTAGGTAGGTAGGGAGGTAGGTAGGTAGGTAGGTAGGTAGGTAGGTAGGGAGGTAGTGGGGGAGGGAGGTAGGTAGGTAGGGAGGTAGGTAGGTAGGGAGGTAGGTAGGTAGGGAGGTAGGTAGGTAGGTAGGTAGGTAGGTAGGTAGGGAGGTAGGGGGGGAGGGAGGTAGGTAGGTAGGGAGGTAGGTAGGTAGGGAGGTAGGTAGGTAGGGAGGTAGGTAGGTAGGGAGGTAGGTAGGTAGGTAGGTAGGTAGGTAGGTAGGTAGGGAGGTAGGGAGGTAGGGAGGTAGGTAGGTAGGTCGGGAGGTAGGTAGGTAGGGAGGTAGGGAGGTAGGGAGGTAGGTAGGTAGGTAGGGAGGTAGGTAGGTAGGTAGGGAGGTAGGAGGTAGGGAGGTAGGTAGGTAGGTCGGGAGGTAGGTAGGTAGGGAGGTAGGGAGGTAGGTAGGTAGGTAGGTAGGTAGGTAGGTAGGTAGGTAGGTGGTAGGGTCTCTGGTAGGACGGTAGGTAGGTGGTAGGTAGGGAGGTAGGGAGGTAGGGAGGTAGGGCGGTAGGTAGGTAGCGAGGTAGGGAGGTAGGGAGGTAGGGAGGTAGGGCGGTAGGTAGGTAGGTAGGGAGGTAGGGAGGTAGGGAGGTAGGTAGTAGGTCGGGAGGTAGGTAGGTAGGGAGGTAGGGAGGTAGGGAGGTAGGTAGGTAGGTAGGTAGGTAGGTAGGTAGGTAGGTAGGTAGGTAGGGAGGTAGGTAGGTAGGGAGGTAGGTAGGTAGGGAGGTAGGTAGGTAGGGAGGTAGGGAGGTAGGGCGGTAGGTAGGTAGCGAGGTAGGGAGGTAGGTAGGTAGGGAGGTAGGTAGGTAGGGAGGTAGGTAGGTAGGGAGGTAGGTAGGTAGGTAGGGAGGTAGGTAGGTAGGTCGGGAGGTAGGGAGGTAGGTAGGGAGGTAGGTAGGTAGGTAGGTAGGTAGGGTGGTAGGTAGGTAGGTAGGTAGGTAGGTAGGTAGGGAGGTAGGTAGGTAGGGAGGTAGGTAGGTAGGTAGGTAGGTAGGTAGGGAGGTAGGTAGGGAGGTAGGTAGGTAGGTAGGGAGGTAGGTAGGTAGGTAGGTAGGTAGGTAGGTAGGTAGGTAGGTAGGGAGGTAGGTAGGTAGGGAGGTAGGTAGGTAGGGAGGTAGGTAGGGAGGTAGGTAGGTAGGTAGGTAGGTAGGTAGGTAGGTAGGTAGGTAGGTAGGTAGGGAGGTAGGGAGGTAGGTAGGTAGGGAGGTAGGTAGGTAGGTAGGTAGGTAGGTAGGGTGGTAGGTAGGTAGGTAGGTAGGTAGGTAGGGAGGTAGGGAGGTAGGGAGGTAGGTAGGTAGGTAGGTAGGTAGGTAGGGAGGTAGGTAGGGAGGTAGGTAGGGTGGTAGGTAGGTAGGTAGGTAGGTAGGTAGGGAGGTAGGGAGGTAGGTAGGTAGGGAGGTAGGTAGGTAGGTAGGTAGGTAGGGAGGTAGGTAGGGAGGTAGGTAGGTAGGTAGGTAGGTAGGTAGGTAGGTAGGTAGGGAGGTAGGTAGGTAGGTAGGTAGGTAGGGAGGTAGGTAGGGAGGTAGGTAGGTAGGTAGGTAGGTAGGTAGGGTGGTAGGTAGGTAGGTAGGTAGGGAGGTAGGTAGGTAGGGAGGTAGGGAGGTAGGGAGGTAGGGAGGTAGGTAGGGAGGTAGGGAGGTAGGGAGGTAGGGAGGTAGGTAGGGAGGTAGGTAGGTAGGTAGGTAGGTAGGTAGGGTGGTAGGTAGGTAGGTAGGTAGGGGGGTAGGTAGGGAGGTAGGGAGGTAGGGCGGTAGGTAGGTAGCGAGGTAGGGAGGTAGGGAGGTAGGTAGGTAGGTAGGTAGGTAGGTAGGTAGGTAGGGAGGTAGGGAGGTAGGGAGGTAGGGCGGTAGGTAGGTAGCGAGGTAGGGAGGTAGGGAGGTAGGGAGGTAGGTAGGGAGGTAGGGAGGTAGGGAGGTAGGGAGGTAGGTAGGGAGGTAGGTAGGTAGGTAGGTAGGTAGGTAGGTAGGTAGGTAGGTAGGTAGGGAGGTAGGGAGGTAGGGAGGTAGGGCGGTAGGTAGGTAGCGAGGTAGGGAGGTAGGGAGGTAGGGAGGTAGGTAGGGAGGTAGGGAGGTAGGGAGTCTCGGCTTGGTAGGTAGGGAGGTAGGGAGGTAGGGCGGTAGGTAGGTAGCGAGGTAGGGAGGTAGGGAGGTAGGGAGGTAAGTAGGGAGGTAGGGAGGTAGGGAGGTAGGGAGGTAGGTAATGAGGTAGGGAGGTAGGGAGGTAGGTAATGAGGTAGGGAGGTAGGTAGGTAGGGAGGCAGGGAGGGAGGTAGGTAGAGAGGGAGGGAGGTAGGTAGGGAGGTAGGTAGTCAGGGAGGGATGGAGGTAGGTAGGGAGGTAGGTAGAGAGGTAGGGAGGTAGGGAGGTAGGTAGTGAGGTAGGGAGGTAGGTAGGTAGGGAGGCAGGGAGGGAGGTAGGTAGGAGGGAGGGAGGTAGGTAGAGAGGTAGGTAGAGAGGGAGGTATGTAGGTAGGTAGGGAGGTAGGTAGGGAGGTAGGTAGGGAGGTAGGGAGGTAGGGAGGTAGGTAGGTAGGTAGGTAGGGAGGTAGGTAGGGAGGTAGGTAGGTAGGTAGGTAGGTAGGTAGGTAGGTAGGTAGGTAGGTAGGTAGGGTGGTAGGTAGGTAGGTAGGTAGGTAGGGAGGTAGGTCGGTAGGTAGGGTGGTAGGTAGGTAGGTAGGTAGGTAGGTAGGTAGGTAGGGAGGTAGGGAGGTAGGGCGGTAGGTAGGTAGCGAGGTAGGGAGGTAGGGAGGTAGGGAGGTAGGTAGGGAGGTAGGGAGGTAGGGAGGTAGGGAGGTAGGTAGGGAGGTAGGGAGGTAGGGAGGTAGGGAGGTAGGTAGGGAGGTAGGGAGGTAGGGAGGTAGGGAGGTAGGTAGGGAGGTAGGGAGGTAGGGCGGTAGGTAAGTAGCGAGGTAGGGAGGTAGGGAGGTAGGGAGGTAAGTAGGGAGGTAGGGAGGTAGGGAGGTAGGGAGGTAGGTAATGAGGTAGGGAGGTAGGTAGGTAGGGAGGCAGGGAGGGAGGTAGGTAGAGAGGGAGGGAGGTAGGTAGAGAGGGAGGGAGGTAGGTAGGGAGGTAGGTAGTCAGGGAGGGATGGAGGTAGGTAGGGAGGTAGGTAGAGAGGTAGGGAGGTAGGGAGGTAGGTAGTGAGGTAGGGAGGTAGGTAGGTAGGGAGGCAGGGAGGAGGTAGGTAGAGAGGGAGGGAGGTAGGTAGAGAGGTAGGTAGAGAGGGAGGTATGTAGGTAGGTAGGGAGGTAGGTAGGGAGGTAGGTAGGGAGGTAGGGAGGTAGGGAGGTAGGTAGGTAGGTAGGTAGGGAGGTAGGTAGGGAGGTAGGTAGTCAGGGAGGGATGGAGGTAGGTAGGGAGGTAGGTAGAGAGGGAGGTATGTAGGTAGGTAGGGAGGTAGGTAGGGAGGTAGGTAGTCAGGGAGGGATGGAGGTAGGTAGGGAGGTAGGTAGAGAGGGAGGTATGTAGGTAGGTAGGGAGGTAGGTAGGGAGGTAGGTAGGGAGGTAGGGAGGTAGGGAGGTAGGTAGGTAGGTAGGTAGGTAGGGAGGTAGGGAGGTAGGTAGGGAGGTAGGGGGGGAGGTAGTAGGTAGGGAGGTAGGTAGGTAGGTAGGGAGGTAGGGAGGTAGGTAGGGAGGTAGGTAGGTAGGTAGGGAGGTAGGGAGGGAGGTAGGTAGAGAGGGAGGGAGGTAGGTAGGGAGGTAGGTAGTCAGGGAGGGATGGAGGTAGGTAGGGAGGTAGGTAGAGAGGGAGGGAGGTAGGGGAGGAGGGAGGGAGGTAGGGAGGTACGTAGGGAGGTAAGGAGGGATGTAGGTAGGTAGGGAAGGATGGAGGTAGGTAGGGAGGTAGGTCGAGAGGGAGGGAGTTAGGTAGGTAAGGAGGGGAGGTAGGGAGGTAGGGAGGTAGGTAGGGAGGGAGGTAGGGAGGTAATTAGAGAGGGAGGAAGGGAGGTAGGTATGTAGGGAGGTAGGTAGGGAGGGAGGGAGGGAGGTAGGTAGAGAGGGAGGTAGAGAGGGAGGGAGGTAGGTAGGGAGGTAGGTAGGGAGGGAGGGAGGGATGTAGGGAGGGAGGTAGGTAGGGAGGTAGGTAGGTAGGGAGGGATGGAGGTAGGGAAGTAGGTAGGTAGAGAGGGAGGGAGGTAGGTAGAGAGGGAGGGAGGTAGAGAGGGAGGGAGGTAGGTAGGGAGGTAGGTAGGTAGGTAGCTAGGGAGGGAGGTAGGGAGGGAGGTAGGTAGAGAGGGAGGGAGGTAGATAGGGAGGTAGGTAGGTAGGGAGGGATGGAGGTAGGTAGGGAGGTAGGTAGAGAGGGAGGGAGGGAGGGAGGTAGGTAGGGAGGTAGGTAGGGAGGGAGGGAGGTAGGTAGGTATGGAGGTAGGTAGAGAGGGAGGGAGGGAGGTAGGGAGGGATGGAGGTAGTTAGAGAGGGAGGGAGGTCTGGTAGAGAGGGAGGGAGAGAGGGAGGGACTTAGGGAGGGATGGAGGTAGGTAGAGAGGGAGGGAGGGAGGTAGTTAGGGATGGAGGTAGAGAGGGAGGGAGGTAGAGAGGGAGGGAGGGAGGTAGGTAGGGAGGGAGGTAGAGAGGGAGGGAGGTAGAGAGGGAGGGAGGTAGAGACGGAGGGAGGGAGGGAGGTAGGGAGGGAGTGAGGTAGGTAGTGAGGTAGGTAGGGAGGTAGGTAGAGAGGGAGGGAGGGAGGTAGGGAGGTAGGTAGGGAGGTAGGTAGGGAGGTAGGTAGAGAGGGAGGGAGGGAGGTAGGGAGGGATGGAGGTAGGTAGGAGGGAGGGAGGTAGGGTCGGAGGAGGGAGGGAGGGAGGAAGGTAGGGAGATAGGTAGGTAGGGAGGTAGGTAGAGAGGAAGGGGGGGAGGGAGGTAGGTAGGGAGGTAGGGAGGGAGGTAGGAAGGGAGGTAGGAAGGGAGGTAGGTAGGGAGGTAGAGAGGGAGGGAGGTAGGGAGGGATGGAGGTAGGTAGAGAGGGAGGAGGGAGGTAGGGAGGGCGGTAGGTAGAGAGGGTGGGAGGTAGGTAGGGAGGGAGGAAGGTAGGGAGGGAGGGAGGAGGGGAGGTAGGGAGGGAGGGAGAGAGGTAGGGAGGTAGGGAGGATGGAGGGTAGGTAGAGAGGGAGCAAGGGAGGTAGGAGGAGGAGGGGAGGTAGGGAGGGATGGAGGTAGGGAGGGAGGGAGGTAGGTAGAGAGGGAGGGAGGGAGGTAGGGAGGAGGGGAGGGAGGGAGGGAGGGAGGAGGGGAGGGAGGGAGGGAGGGAGGAGGGGAGGGAGGGAGGGAGGGAGGAGGGGAGGGAGGGAGGTAGGGAGGAGGGAGGAGGGAGGTAGGTAGAGAGGGAGGGAGGGAGGTAGGGAGGGAGGGAGCGAGGGAGGTAGAGAGGGAGGGAGGGAGGGAGGTAGGGAGGAGGGGAGAGAGGTAGGGAGGGAGGAGAGAGGTAGGGAGGTAGGGAGGGATGGAGGTAGGTAGAGAGGGAGGGAGGGAGGTAGGGAGGGAGGTAGAGAGGGAGGGAGGGAGGGAGGTAGGTAGGGAGGTAGGGAGGGAGGGAGGTAGGAGGGGAGGTAGGGAGGGATGGAGGGAGGAGAGGAGGTAGAGAGGGAGGGAGGGAGGGAGGGAGGTAAGGAGGGAGGGAGGGAGGGAGGTAGAGAGGGAGGGAGGGAGGGAGGAGGTAAGGAGGGAGGAGGAGGGAGGGAGGGAGGTAGGGAGGGAGGGAGGGAGGGAGGGGAGGGAGGTAGGGAGGGAGGGAGGTAAGGAGGAGGGGAGGGAGGGAGAAAGAAAGCGGGAACGTAAGAAGGACCGCAGGAACAATGGCCACCCACCTTTGATGGCCCGGCAGATCCTGGGGGCCAGGAGGGCGATCTCCTCGGGCTCGGTGAAGAACAGGAAGTCCTGTGCTGGGTGGGTGGCGACCTGCCTGAGCCCCGCCACCCTGCGGCCGGTGGTGACGACAAAGGTGAATATCCCGGCCTCCCTCAGTAGGCCCGAGGCCTCCTCCAGCCGATCGCTGGCGTATCCGTCGGTGAGCCAGAGCAGGACCCTGGCCGGGGCTGGGGCCTGCCCGTCCCCGGGGTCCCAGCCCCCGCCCCCGGCCAGCTGGCTCAGGGCCCGGCCTGCGTTGGTGTCGCCCATGCGCTGGCGCAGGGCGCTCAGGGCGGAGCGGACGGCCTGCGGCGAGGTCCCCCGGCCCAGCGCCAGCTCGGTCACGGGGGCCTCGCCCACCTGCAGCAGGGCCAGGCGCACCCGCTCGCCGCCCAGCTCCAGGCTGGCGGCCAGCCCCTGCCCCAGGGCCCTCGCCGCGGCAAACTCCGGGGGGGTCACGCTGCCCGAGCCGTCCACGGCCAGCACCATGTCCATCCTCGTCTCCGAGATCCGGCAGCTTGAGGCTGTGTGGTGGAGGGAGAGGGAGAGGGAGAGAGAGAGAGAGAGAGAGAGAGAGAGAAAGAGGGAGAGAACGTCATGGTGGATGGGCCTCCGGCCTGCCCTGTGACCCTTGACCTCCTCCTGGGCCTCTGCTCTCTGGCCCTGTCCACCGCTGGCCTGCCCTGTGACCCTTGACCTCCTCCTGGGCCTCTGCTCTCTGGCCCTGTCCACCGCTGGCCTGCCCTGTGACCCTTGACCTCCTCCTGGGCCTCTGCTCTCTGGCCCTGTCCAACTCTGGCCTGCCCTGTGACCCTTGACCTCCTCCTGGGCCTCTGCTCTCTGGCCCGGTCCAACTCTGGCCTGCCCTGTGACCCTTGACCTCCTCCTGGGCTTCTGCTCTCTGGCCCGGTCCAACTCTGGCCTGCCCTGTGACCCTTGACCTCCTCCTGGGCTTCTGATCTCTGGCCCGTTCCACTTCTGGCCCGCCCTGTGACCCGCGACCTCCTCCTGCGCCCTGTTCTATAAGAACATCAGAAATAGGAGCAGGAGTCGGCCATTCGGCCCCTCGGGCCTGCTCCGACATTTAATACCATCATGGCTGATCCGATCATGGACACAGCTCCACTTCCCTGCCCGCCCCCTTATCCTCTTATCGGTTAAGGAACTGTCTATCTCTGTCTTAAATATAGTCACTGTCCCAGCCCCCACAGCTCTCTGAGGCAGCGAGTTCCACAGATTTACAACCCTCTAAGAGAAGAAATTCCTCCTCATCTCAGTTTTAAATGGGCGGCCCCTTATTCTAAGACCATGCCCCCTAGTTCTAGTCTCCCCCATCAGTGGAAACATCCTCTCTGCATCCACCTTGTCGAGCCCCCCTCATAATCTGATACGTTTCGATAAGATCACCTCTCATTCTTCTGAATCCCAATGAGTAGAGGCCCAACCTCCTCAACCTTTCCTCATAAGTCAACCCCCTCATCCCCGGAATCAACCGAGTGAACCTTCTCTGAACTGCCTCCAAAGCAAAGTATATCCTTTCGTAAATACGGAGACCAGAACTGTACACGCAGTACTCCAGGTGTGGCCTCACCAATACACTGTATAACTGGAGCAAGACTTCCCTGCTTTTATACTCCATCCCATTTGCAATAAAGGCCAAGATACCATTAGCCTTCCTGATCACTTGCTGTACCTGCAGACTAACCTTTTGTGTTTCATGTACAAGTAACCCCCAGGTCCCGCTGTACTGCCGCACTTTGCAATCTTTCCCCCTTTAAATAATAACCTGCTCTTTGATTTTTTTCTGCCAAAGTGCCTGACCTCACACTTTCCAACATTATACTCCGTCTGACAAATTTTTGCCCACTCACTTAGTCTGTCTATGTCCTTTTGTAGATTTTTTGTGTCCTCCTCACACATTGCTTTTCCTCCCATCTTTGTGTCGTCAGCAAACTTGGCTACGTTACATTCAGTCCCTTCTTCCAAGTCGTTAATATAGATTGTAAATAGTTGGGGACCCAGCACTGATCCCTGCGACACCCCACTAGTTACTGGTTGCCAATCCGAAAATGAACAATGCCTATCCACCTCTGGCCTGCCCTGTGACCCTTGACCTCCTCCCTGGCCCTGCTCTATTGGCCCTATCGGCTTCTGGCCCTCCCTATGACCCTCGACCTCCTCCTGGGCCCTGCTCTATTGGCCCTATCGGCTGCTGGCCCGCCCTATGACCCTCGACCTCCTCCTGGGCCCTGCTCTATAGGCCCTATCCACCTCTGACCTGCTCTGTGACCCTTGACCCTCTCCTCGAACTCAACAAACTCCTGAGGTAGTGTGAGGTACTGCATTTGGGGAGGGCTAACAAGGCAAGGGACTACACATTAAATGGTCGGACCCTGAGAAGTGTAGAGGAACACAGGGACCTTGGAGTGCAGGTCCACAGATCCCTGAAGGGAGCAGGCCAGGTGGATAAGGTGGTTAAGAAGGCATTTGGAATACTTGCCTTTATTGGCCGAGGCATAGAATACAAGAGCAGGGAGGTTATGCTTGAACTGTCTAAAACACTGGTTAGGCCACAGCTGGAGTACTGCGTGCAGGTCTGGTCACCGCATTACAGGAAGGATGTGATTGCACTGGAGAGGGTACAGAGGAGATTTACCAGGATGTTGCACTAGAGAGGGCACAGAGGAGATTTACGAGGATGTTGCACTGGAGAGGGTACAGAGGAGATTTACCAGGATGTTGCACTGGAGAGGGTACAGAGGAGATTTACCAGGATGTTGCACTGGAGAGGGTACAGAGGAGATTTACCAGGACGTTGCACTAGAGAGGGTACAGAGGAGATTTACCAGGATGTTGCACTGGAGAGGGTGCAGAGGAGATTTACCAGGATGTTGCACTGGAGAGGGTACAGAGGAGATTTACCAGGATGTTGCACTGGAGAGGGTACAGAGGAGATTTACCACGATGTTGCACTGGAGAGGGTACAGAGGAGATTTACCAGGATGTTGCACTGGAGAGGGTACAGAGGAGATTTACCAGGATGTTGCACTCGAGAGGGTACAGAGGAGATTTACCAGGATGTTGCACTAGAGAGGGTACAGAGGAGATTTACCAGGATGTTGCACTGGAGAGGGTACAGAGGAGATTTACCAGGATGTTGCACTGGAGAGGGTACAGAGGAGATTTACCAGGATGTTGCACTCGAGAGGGTACAGAGGAGATTTACCAGGATGTTGCACTAGAGAGGATACAGAGGAGATTTACCAAGATGTTGCACTGGAGAGGGTACAGAGGAGATTTACCAGGATGTTGCACTAGAGAGGGTACAGAGGAGATTTACCAGGATGTTACACTGGAGAGGGTGCAGAGGAGATTTACCAGGATGTTGCACTGGAGAGGGTACAGAGGAGAGTTACCAGGATGTTGCACTGGAGAGGGTACAGAGGAGATTTACCAGGACTTTGCACTGGAGAGGGTGCAGAGGAGATTTACCAGGATGTTGCACTAGAGAGGGTACAGAGGAGATTTACCAGGATGTTGCACTGGAGAGGGTGCAGAGGAGATTTACCAGGATGTTGCACTGCAGAGGGTACAGAGGAGATTTACCAGGATGTTGCACTAGAGAGGGTACAGAGGAGATTTATCAGGATGTTGCACTGGAGAGGGTACAGAGGAGATTTACCAGGATGTTGCACTGGAGAGGGTACAGAGGAGATTTACCAGGATGTCGCCTGGACTGGAGAGGGTACAGAGGAGATTTACCAGGATGTTGCACTGGAAAGGGTACAGAGGAGATTTACCAGGATGTTGCACTGGAGAGGGTACAGAGGAGATTTACCAGGATGTTGCACTGGAGAGGGTACAGAGGAGATTTACCAGGATGTTGCACTAGAGAGGGTACAGAGGAGATTTATCAGGATGTTGCACTAGAGAGGGTACAGAGGAGATTATCCAGGATGTTGCACTGGAGAGGGTACAGAGGAGATTTACCAGGATGTCGCCTGGACTGGAGAGGGTACAGAGGAGATTTACCAGGATGTTGCACTGGAGAGGGTACAGAGGAGATTTACCAGGATGTTGCACTAGAGAGGATACAGAGGAGATTTACCAGGATGTTGCACTAGAGAGGGTACAGAGGAGATTTACCAGGATGTCGCCGGGACTGGAGAATTTTAGCGATGAGGAAAGATTGGATAGACCGGGGTTGTTTGCTTTGGAACAGAGGGGGCTGAGGGGAGACCTGATTGAGGTGTGTACAATGATGAGGGGCCTGAATAGAGTGGATAGGACGGACCTGTTTCCCTGGGCAGAGGGGTCAACAACCAGGGGGCTTGGATTGAAAGTAATTGGGGGGGGAGGTTTAGAGGGGATTTGAGGGGAGAGGGTGGTGGGGGGGTCTGGGGCAGGGTCTGGAACTCACGGCCTGAAAGGGCGGTAGAGGTAGAAACCCTCCCCACATTTGGCAGGCAGTGCACCTTGAAGAGCCGTATGCTACAGGGCTACGGACACAGAGCGGGAAAGTGGGATTAGATCACCTCTCATTCTTCTGAATTCCAATGAGTAGAGGCCCAACCTCCTCAACCTTTCCTCATAAGCCAACCCCCTCATCCCCGGAATCAACCGAGTGAACCTTCTCTGAACTGCCTCCAGTGCAAATATTATCCCTCCTTAAATACGGAGACCAAAACTGCACGCAGTACTCCAGGTGTGGCCTCACCAACGCCCTGTACAGTTGTACCTAATTTTATATTCCATTCCTTTGCAATGAAGCATTTAATTTGCCTTCCTAATTATTCGCTGTACCTGCACGCTGACTTTTTGTGCTTCATGTACCACTGCCTTTTGTAATTTCTCCTCATGTAAATAATCATTTGCTTTTTTAATTTTTCCTTCCAAGGCGAAGGAATTGAACGTAATATCTCCAAGTTTGCAGATGACACTAAGCTGGGTGGCGGTGTGAGCTGTGAGGAGGATGCTAAGAGGCTGCAGGGTGACTTGGACAGGTTCGGTGAGTGGGCAAATGCATGGCAGATGCAGCATAATGTGGATAAATGTGAGGTTATCCACTTTGGGGGCAAAAACAGGAAGGCAGAATATTATGTGAATGGTGACAGATTAGGAAAAGGGGAGGTGCAATGAGACCTGGGTGTCATGGGACATCAGTCATTGAAAGTTGGCATGCAGGTACAGCAGGCGGTGAAGAAGGCAAATGGTATGTTGGCCTTCATAGCGAGGGGATTTGAGTATAGGAGCAGGGAGGTCTTACTGCAGTTGTACAGGGCCTTAGTGAGGCCTCACCTGGAATATTGTGTTCAGTTTTGGTCTCCTAATCTGAGGAAGGACGTTCTTGCTATTGAGGGAGTGCAGCGAAGGTTCACCAGGTTGATTCCCGGGATGGCAGGACTGACATATGAGGAGAGACTGGATCAACTGGGCCTGTACTCACTGGAGTTTAGAAGGATGAGAGGAGATCTCATAGAAACATATCAAATTCTGACGGGACTGGACAGGTTCGATGCGGGAAGAATGTTCCCGATGTTGGGGAAGTCCAGAACCAGGGGACACACAGTCTAAGGATAAGGGGTAAGCCATTTAGGACTGAGATGAGGAGAAACTTCTTCACCCAGAGAGTTGTGAACCTGTGGAATTCCCGGCCGCAGAGAGTTGTTGGGGCCAGTTCGTTGGATATATTCCAGAGGGAGTTAGATGTGACCCATACGGCTAAAGGGATCAAGGGGTATGGAGAGAAAGCAGGAAAGGGGTACTGAGGGAATGATCAGCCATGATCTTATTGAATGGTGGTGCAGGCTCGAAGGGCCCAATGGCCCACTCCTGCACCTATTTTCTATGTTTCTATGTTTCGATGATAACCTTACATTTTTCCATATTATGCTCTATCTGCCAAATTTTTGCCCACTCACTTAGCCTGTCTATATCAGTTCGCGTCCTCCTCACAACTTGCTTTCCCACCTATCTTTGCATCAGCCGCAAATTTGGCTACATTGCACCCGGTCCCTTCATCCAAATTATTAATATAAACTGATCCCTGCGGCACCCCACTTGTTGCAGTTTGCCAACCTGAAAATGACTCATATATCCCCGACTCTCTGTTTTCTGTTCGTTAGCCAATTCTCTATCCAGCTAATATATTCCCCCCCAACCCCGTGAGTTCTTATCCTGTGCAGTAATGTTTTGAACTGTGACCTCAGGCCTTGCCCTGGACAAAAAGCCTCAGGCCAGGTCCCGCACTCTGTCTCTTCATCCTGCCTTGAACTGTGACC
>NW_027251814.1:0-17500 GCF_044704955.1 Pristiophorus japonicus | reverse complement strand
CTCACCCACCTTTCCCAGTTACAGACCCTGTTCCCTATCGGAGGGGGATTAACCCTCTCACCCACCTCCTCCCAGTTACAGACCCTGTTCCCTATCGGAGGGGGATTAACCCTCTCACCCACCTCCTTCCAGTTACAGACCCTAATCCCTATCGGAGAGGGATTAACCCTCTCACCCACCTCCTCCCAGTTACAGACCCTGTTCCCTATCGGAGGGGGATTAACCCTCTCACCCACCTCCTCCCAGTTACAGACCCTGTTCCCTATCGGAGGGGGATTAACCCTCTCACCCACCTCCTCCCAGTTACAGACCCTGTTCCCTATCGGAGGGGGATTAACCCTCTCGCCCACCTCCTCCCAGTTACACACCCTGTTCCTTATCGGAGGGGGATTAACCCTCTCGCCCACCTCCTCCCAGTTACAGACCCTGTTCCCTATCGGAGGGGATTAACCCTCTCACCCACCTCCTCCCAGTTACAGACCCTGTTCCCTATCGGAGGGAGATTAACCCTCTCACCCACCTCCTCCCAGTTACAGACCCTGTTCCCTATCGGAGGGGATTAACCCTCTCACCCACCTCCTCCCAGTTACAGACCCTGTTCCCTATCGGAGGGGGATTAACCCTCTCACCCACCTCCTCCCAGTTACAGACCCTGTTCCCTATCGGAGGGGATTAACCCTCTCACCCACCTCCTCCCAGTTACAGACCCTGTTCCCTATCGGAGGGAGATTAACCCTCTCACCCACCTCCTCCCAGTTACAGACCCTGTTCCCTATCGGAGGGGGATTAACCCTCTCACCCACCTCCTCCCAGTTACAGACCCTGTTCCCTATCGGAGGGGGATTAACCCTCTCACCCACCTCCTCCCAGTTACAGACCCTGTTCCCTATCGGAGGGGGATTAACCCTCTCGCCCACCTCCTCCCAGTTACAGACCCTGTTCCCTATCGGAGGGGGATTAACCCTCTCACCCACCTCCTCCCAGTTACAGACCCTGTTCCCTATCGGAGGGGGATTAACCCTCTCACCCACCTCCTCCCAGTTACAGACCCTGTTCCCTATCGGAGGGGGGGATTAACCCTCTCGCCCACCTCCTCCCAGTTACAGACCCTGTTCCCTATCGGAGGGGGATTAACCCTCTCACCCACCTCCTCCCAGTTACAGACCCTGTTCCCTATCGGAGGGGGATTAACCCTCTCACCCACCTCCTCCCAGTTACAGACCCTGTTCCCTATCGGAGGGGGATTAACCCTCTCACCCACCTCCTCCCAGTTACAGACCCTGTTCCCTATCGGAGGGGGGGATTAACCCTCTCGCCCACCTCCTCCCAGTTACAGACGCTGTTCCCTATCGGAGGGGATGTAGACTGGGCATGAACATAATGTGTTGTCAGTGAACGGTGAAATACCACAGGCTAATTAGACTAATTAGACTAATTGCGCAGAGAACTTCCGATTTGAATAGTCCTTCTCGCTTTGAACCTGACTGAGCGGGGGGAGGGCATGCAAATGAGAGAGTGTGGTACTGTCGGAGGGGCAATGCTGAGGGAGTGCCGCGCTGTCGGAGGGGCAGTACTGTTGGGCTGAATGGGTCTCCTCCTGTTCCTGTGTAACAGGCTCGAGGGGCTGAATGGGCCTCCTCCTGTTCCTGTGTAACAGGCTCGAGGGGCTGAATGGGCCTCCTCTTGTTCCTGTGTAACAGGCTCGAGGGGCTGAATGGGTCTCCTCCTGTTCCTGTGTAACAGGCTCGAGGAGCTGAATGGGCCTCCTCCTGTTCCTGTGTAACAGGTTCGAGGGGCTGAATGGGCCTCCTCCTGTTGCTCGGTAACAGGCTCGAGGGGCTGAATGGGCTTCCTCCTGTTCCTGTGTAACAGACTCGAGGGGCTGAATGGGCCTCCTCCTGTTCCTGTGTAACAGACTCGAGGGGCTGAATGGGCCTCCTCCTGTTCCTGTGTAACAGGCTCGAGGGGCTGAATGGGCCTCCTCCTGTTCCTGTGTAACAGGCTCGAGGGGCTGAATGGGCCTCCTCCTGTTCCTGTGTAACAGGCTCGAGGGGCTGAATGGGCCTCCTCCTGTTCCTGTGTAACAGGCTCGAGGGGCTGAATGGGCCTCCTCCTGTTCCTGTGTAACAGACTCGAGGGGCTGAATGGGCCTCCTCCTGTTCCTGTGTAACAGACTCGAGGGGCTGAATGGGCCTCCTCCTGTTTCTGTGTAACAGACTCGAGGGGCTGAATGGGCCTCCTCCTGTTCCTGTGTAACAGACTCGAGGGGCTGAATGGGCCTCCTCCTGTTCCTGTGCAACAGGCTCGAGGGGCTGAATGGGCCTCCTCCTGTTCCTGTGCAACAGGCTCGAGGGGCTGAATGGGCCGCCTCCTGTTCCCTGTGTAACAGACTCGAGGGGCTGAATGGGCCTCCTCCTGTTCCTGTGTAACAGACTCGAGGGGCTGAATGGGCCTCCTCCTGTTCCTGTGTAACAGACTCGAGAGGCTGAATGGGCCTCCTCCTGTTCCTGTGTAACAGACTCGAGAGGCTGAATGGGCCTCCTCCTGTTCCTGTATGTAACTGTGCAATAGCTGCCACCAGAGGGCGCGACTGTCGGAGTCCTAACGGTCACTGACACACACAAGTGCAGGGCCGGTATCAAAGCTTGGCTGCCATGTTGTTGAGGCGCTCTGGAGTTGTGATAAAGACGACTCAGGTCACACTGAGTTTAGCGCACGGTGCTCAGCCTCGGGGAGTTCCCCTGTGCACTACCATTGGCGACGACTAACAGAGTGCGAACCTTCACGCAACAAGGGCTGGCGTTGGAGTATTGGAGAGATTCGTCGAGGGTGATGATTGGGTCAGCCTCCGTCGCGCGTCTGGGCCAGCACTTGGTGGCCAACGAGCTGGAAGGAGACACTAACCTGGCCAAGCGCAGGGCGCGGGGGGGCGGGGGGAGGGGTAACCTCACCGTCTGTGGGCCTGAAGTGTACGGCCTTGCCGAGAATCTGCTCGCACCGGCAAAACCCGCGGAGGAGGAACGCACAGAGTTGTGCGCACTGGTCCGCGAGCACCGCGAGCCCGAAGGAGAGTGTCCTTGTGGCCAGGTCGCGTTTTTTTCCCACGCACCGCCGCTCCGGGGGCCCCAGGACGTGGCGGATCTCGTGGCCGACCTGAGACGCCTCGCGGCGGGGGGAACATTGCGGTTTTTTTGGAGCCGGCCGCCAAAAAAACCCGAGACCAGGCACGCGTGGCCACGGGCAATAACACCCAAACACACAGATATCGTCTCAACGTCGACGGCAAGTACTGGCCGTAAAATGTGGGGCAATGAAAAGCACAAAGGCCCAAACCGAGCCCGATTAATGCAAAAAGCTGCGTACCTATCTTCTGGAATCTTTCGAGGATGTTTCCAGTGGAGTGGACGAGGGGAGAACCAGTGGATGTGGTATATTCGGACTTTCAGAAGGCTTTCGACAAGGTCCCACACAAGAGATTGATGTGCAAAGTTAGAGCACATGGGATTGGGGGTAGTGTGCTGACGTGGATTGAGAACTGGTTGTCAGACAGGAAGCAAAGAGTAGGAGTAAATGGGTACTTTTCGGAATGGCAGGCAGTGACTAGTGGGGTACTGTAAGGTTCTGTGCTGGGGCCCCAGCTGTTTACACTGTACATTAATGATTTAGATGAGGGGATTAAATGTAGTATCTCCAAATTTGCGGATGACACTAAGTTGGGTGGCAGTGTGAGCTGCGAGGAGGATGCTGTGAGGCTGCAGGGTGACTTGGATAGGTTAGGTGAGTGGGAAAATGCATAGCAGATAATGTGGATAAATGTGAGGTTATCCACTTTGGTGGTAAAAACAGAGAGACAGACTATTATCTGAATGGTGACAGATTAGGAAAAGGGGAGGTGCAACGAGATCTGGGTGTCATGGTACATCAGTCATTGAAGGTTGGCATGCAGGTACAGCAGGCGGTGAAGAAGGCAAATGGCATGTTGGCCTTCATAGCGAGAGGATTTGAGTACAGGGGCAGGGAGGTGTTGCTACAATTGTACAGGGCCTTGGTGAGGCCACACCTGGAGTATTGTGTACAGTTTTGGTCTCCTAACCTGAGGAAGGACATTCTTGCTATTGAGGGAGTGCAGCGAAGGTTCACCAGACTGATTCCCGGGATGGCGGGACTGACCTATCAAGAAAGACTGGATCAACTGGGCTTGTATTCACTGGAGTTCAGAAGAATGAGAGGGGACCTCATAGAAACATTTAAAATTCTGACGGGATTGGACAGGTTAGATGCAGGAAGAATGTTCCCAATGTTGGGGAAGTCCAGAACCAGGGGTCACAGTCTGAGGATAAGGGGTAGGCCATTTAGGACCGAGATGAGGAGGAACTTCTTCACCCAGAGAGTGGTGAACCTGTGGAATTCTCTACCACAGGAAGTAGTTGAGGCCAATTCACTAAATATATTCAAAAAAGGAGTTAGATGAAGTCCTTACTACTCGGGGGATCAAGGGGTATGGCGAGAAAGCAGGAATGGGGTACTGAAGTTGCATGTTCAGCCATGAACTCATTGAATGGCGGTGCAGGCTAGAAGGGCCGAATGGCCTACTCCTGCACCTATTTTCCATGTTTCTATGTTCCTACACCAAAGAGCCCACAACAGTCATTGCAAGTGCGGCAGTGAAGGCATCGTATGACGGAGCTGTGCATGCCCTATCATTGTGAATTGTTCCAGGCAATAACCCAACTCTGTTCGGCAGAAGTCGGCTCGAAAAGATTCGATGGAATTGGAACGACATCAAAGCACCGTCTTCAGTGGATGACGCCTCGTGTGCTCAAGTGCTGAGCACGAATCCCTCGCCATTCGAACCAGGCATCGGCAAGTCCACAGGCGCCAAGGTACGGATCCATCTAGGCCCCGATGGGCACGTCCCGTCCATCACAAGGCTCGGGGGGGGGGGGGTTCCGTACAGGATGAGGGAGAAAGTCGAGATCGAACCGGACAGACTGCCAACGCGAAGGAATCATGTCGCCAGTCGAGTCCAACGAGTGGGCCAGACCGATTGTTCCGGTGTTGAGAAGCGATGGGTCAGAATCTGCGGAGACGACAAGGGTCAACGATTGACCGCGTCTCACGGCAGGACCAGTACCCGCTACCCAAGGCGGATGACCTGTTGGCAGCGTTCGCGGGGGGAGGGGAGGGGGCGAAGTCTTTCACCAAGTCGGACCGAACCTCCGCCTGCATGACACACAGGAGCTGGCTGAATCTTCGAAAAGACTGACGCCCACCAAGGGCCGTTTACGTACCACGGGTGCCCTCTCGGGATTCGCTCGGCGACAGCCATCTTCCAGGGAACCGCGGAGAGTTTGCTGAAATCTGTTCCGCGCGCCGTTGTGTTCCAAGACGACCGTCCTGATCACCGCTCGCGACCCCATCGAACACCTGCACAACCTGGAAGGGGTTCCAAGTCGCCCGAGACAGAGTGGGACTGGGGCTGAAACGCCGCAAGTGTGTTTGCCTGGTGCCGGAAGTCGAATCTTTGGGGGGGGGGAAAGATCGCGGCGGAGGGCATCAGGCCCGCGGGGACTCAAAGACGGAGAACCATCAAGGACGCGCCCAGACCACAGAATGTGAGGGAGCTGCATTGGTTCCTGGGACTCCTCAGCTATTTCGGTGACTTTCTGCCCGGGTTGAGCACGTTGTTCGAGCCTCTGCACATGTTGCGACGTAAAGGGGACGACTGGGTTTGGGGCAAATCTCTCAAGACACAGCCTTTGAGAAGGCCAGGAACCTGCTACGTTCAACTTGAACACTCTGACCCATGCCAACGTTTACCGCGAGCTTGTGATGCCTCATCGTACGGGGCCGGCTGTGTGTTGCGGCAAGCCAATGTATCGGGCAACATCCAACCCGTTGCATGCACCTCGAGAAGTCTGTCTGAGGCTGAGAGCGCCTATAGTGTGGTCGAGAAAGAGGAGTTAGCATGTGTACATGGGGTTAAGAAAATGCACCAGTACCTCCTTGGACGTCGGTTTGAGCTTGAAACTGACCACAAGCCGCTGATTTCGCTGCTTTCAGAGAGGCAAAGGCATAAACACCGATGCTTTGTCCCGCATCCTAAGATGGGCACCAACATCGAAACATAGAAACATAGACAATAGGTGCAGGAGTAGGCCATTCAGCCCTTCTAGCCTGCACCGCCATTCAATGAGTTCATGGCTGAACATTCAACTTCAGTACCCCATTCCTGCTTTCTCGCCATACCCCTTGATCCCCCGAGTAGTAAGGACTTCATCTAACTCCTTTTTGAATATATTTAGTGAATTGGCCTCAACAACTTCCTGTGGTAGAGAATTCCACAGGTTCACCACTCTCTGGGTGAAGAAGTTTCTCCTCATCTCGGTCCTAAATGGCTTACCCCTTATCCTTCGACTGTGACCTCTGGTTCTGGACTTCCCCAACATCGGGAACATTCTTCCTGCATCTAACCTGTCTAAACCCGTCAGAATTTTAAACGTTTCTATGAGGTCCCCTCTCATTCTTCTGAACTCCAGTGAATACAGGCCCAGTTGATCCAGTCTTTCTTGATAGGTCAGTCCCGCCATCCCGGGAATCAGTCTGGTGAACCTTCGCTGCACTCCCTCAACAGCAAGAACGTCCTTCCTCAGGTTAGGAGACCAAAACTGTACACAATACTCCAGGTGTGGCCTCACCAAGGCCCTGTACAACTGTAGCAACACCTCCCTGCCCCTGTACTCAAATCCCCTCGCTATGAAGGCCAACATGTCATTTGCTTTCTTCACCGCCTGCTGTACCTGCATGGCCAACCTTCAATGACTGATGAACCATGACACCCAGGTCTCGTTGCACCTCCCCTTTTCCTAATCTGCCGCCATTCAGATAATGGTCTGTCTCTCTGTTTATGACGGTGTTGTCCGCCACAGACCAGGCACTGAAAGCTGTGCCGATGCTCTCAGCCGGCTCACCATTTCCACCCACCGGGGTGGAAATGGCACAGCCGGCAGACTTGCGTGGACGCTTTTGAGAGCGAGAGAGAGGGGGGGGGGCGGGGAGTTCACCCGTCACTGCTCACCAGATCAGGACCTGGACCAGCCAGGGTCCTGTGCTCTCACTTGTCAAGGGTTGGGTCCTCAATGGGGAGGGGGGAGGGGAGAACTGGTCGGCCGTTCCCCCGGGGAAAGGCGAGATGAAATTGAGCCGTTTCACCGGAGCACCGGCGAGCTGTCCATTCCTTGCCGGATCGCCTCGCGTGGGGGTGATCGCGCGGTTTCGGCAACCCAAAAAAAAAACAGGGCAGGGAAACGGTTCTACCCGAGCGACAGCGCGAGCCGCCCAGGCGTGGTCATGGTGACGGCGCTCGCCCGGCATGTTTGGTGGCCCCGGGGCATTGACTGGGGCTTGGAGTCGCTCGCAACCGAGCAATGCGCCAAAGGGGAGGCTCCACTGTGGCCATGGACCTTCCAAACCGTGCCCCGGGATCCAGGGTCGCCTTTTGCCGGCCCCTTTCTGGGAAAGGGGCCGTGAGTTGGGGATTGGACGCTGACTCCAAATTGGATTGAACGCAAAGTCGTGTCATCCAGCAGGGTCCCACGGCCAGCGTTGAAAGCCTCCGGGGGGGCGGGCCGCGATCGCCACCCACGGCTTGCCCGACATCCTGGCCAGCGGGCCGTGCTTCACCAGCTCGGGATAGCCAACGGGTTTACGGCCCGCAGCGGCATCACGCACGTCAGCTCTGCCCCCCCCCCCGCCCCTGTTCCAGCCCGGGTCCGATGGGCCAAGAGGAGCGGGCAGTCCCAAAACTGTCGAGCACAGCCTGAAACGGGCGGCTGCCCGCAGGGCCGCTTGCCTCGCAGTCGGCTCGGTTACCGGACGCGACCCCACTCGCTCACCGGGGCTTAACCCCCCCCCCCATCCCCCCCCCCCCCCCCCCCCCACCGGGGGCAGAGAATTGTGATGAAGAGGGCCCTCAAAAGCAGGCTCTCCCCTCGCCCACCTCCGGAGCTCAGTGATCCCGCGGGAACCCGGCCACACACGGGCAACACACGTAGAAACACAGAAAATAGGTGCAGGAGCGGGCCATTCGGCCCTTCTAGCCTGCACCACCATTCAATGAGTTCATGGCTGAACATGCAACTTCAGTACCCCATTCCTGCTTTCTCGCCATACCCCTTGATCCCCCGAGTAGTAAGGACTACATCTAACTCCCTTTTTGAATATATTTAGTGAATTGGCCTCAACAACTTTCTGTGGTAGAGAATTCCACAGGTTCACCACTCTCTGGGTGAAGAAATTCCACCTCATCTCGGTCCTAAATGGCTTCCCCCTTATCCTTAGACTGTGACCCCTGGTTCTGGACTTCCCCAACATTGGGAACATTCTTCCTGCATCCAACCTGTCCCGTCCCGTCAGAATTTTAAACGTTTCTATGAGGTCCCCTCTCACTCTTCTGAACTCCAGTGAATACAAGCCCAGTTGATCCAGTCTTTCTTGATAGGTCAGTCCCGCCATCCCGGGAATCAGTCTGGTGAACCTTCGCTGCACTCCCTCAATAGCAAGAACGTCCTTCCTCAGGTTAGGAGACCAAAACTGTACACAATACTCCAGGTGTGGCCTCACCAAGGCCCTGTACAACTGTAGCAACACCTCCCTGCCCCTGTACTCAAATCCCCTCGCTATGAAGGCCAACATGCCATTTGCTTTCTTCACCGCCTGCTGTACCTGCATGGCCAACCTTCAATGACTGATGTACCATGACACCCAGGTCTCGTTGCACCTCCCCTTTTCCTAATCTGTCACCATTCAGATAATAGTCTGTTTTTTACCACCAAAGTGGATAACCTCACATTTATCCACATTATACTGCATCTGCCATGCATTTGCCCACTCATCTAACCTATCCAAGTCGCCCTGCAGCCTCATAGCATCCTCCTCGCAGCTCACACTGCCGCCCAACTTAGTGTCATCCGCAAATTTGGAGATACTACATTTAATCCCCTCGTCTAAATCATTAATGTACAATGTAAACAGCTGGGGCCCCAGCACAGAACCCTGCGGTACCCCACTAGTCACTGCCTGCCGTTCTGAAAAGTCCCCATTTACTCCTACTCTTTGCTTCCTGTCTGACAACCAGTTCTCAATCCACGTCAGCACACTACCCCCAATCCCATGTGCTCTAACTTTGCACATCAATCTCTTGTGTCGAAAGCCTTCTGAAAGTCCAAATATATCACATCCACTGGTTCTCCCCTTGTGCCACGATGTCGCGTGGCTGTTTTGGGATGACAGTGGTGTCAATGGGCCCCCCCCCCCCTGTGTTTGTCCTGAACGACGGGTCATGGTCCCCCGAGTGGGGTTTGCTGGCTCCGCTTGGGCCCAGGAAGGGAACAGGGTGCTTAGAATCAAACAGAGAGCAGTCCGCTCAGACCAGCCCCGGTGCAGTGCACACCAAGTCACACACACACACACACACGTCAGGGTTTGAACTTAAGACATTCGACCAGGGGAGCCAAGGTCTCCGGCTCGCCTTGACTTGTGAATAACTTGTACCAAAGACTTTGGGGAGAGGTGGGGGGGGAGTGATGTTGTGTATGTAACTGTGTGATACTTGCCACCAGAGGGCGCGGCTATCGGAGTCCTTAATGGCCACCTGCACACACAAGTGCAGGGCCGGTGTGACTGCCTTGTTGTTGAGGCGCTCTGGAGTTGTCATAAAGACGAAGGTCGCGCCAAGTTTCTCTCACAGTACTCAGCCTCGTGGAGTTCTTCTGTACACGACAGAATGGGCCTCCTCCTGTTCCCGTGTAACAGGCTCGAGGGGCTGAATGGGCCTCCTCCTGTTCCTGTGTAACAGGCTCGAGGGGCTGAATGGGCCTCCTCCTGTTCCTGTGTAACAGGCTCGAGGGGCTGAATGGACCTCCTCCTGTTCCTGTGTAACAGGCTCGAGGGGCTGAATGGGCCTCCTCCTGTTCCTGTGTAACAGGCTCGAGGGACTGAATGGGCCTACTCCTGTCCCTGTGTAACAGGCTCGAGGGGCTGAATGGGCCTCCTCCTGTTCCTGTGTAACAGGCTCGAGGGGCTGAATGGGCCTCCTCCTGTTCCTGTGTAACAGGCTCGAGGGGCTGAATGGGCCTCCTCCTGTTCCTGTGTAACAGCCTCGAAGGGCTGAATGGGCCTCCTCCTGTTCCCTGTGTAACAGGCTCGAGGGGCTGAATGGGCCTCCTCCTGTTCCTGTGTAACAGACTCGAGGGGCTGAATGGGCCTCCTCCTGTTCCCTGTGTAACAGGCTCGAGGGGCTGAATGGGCCTCCTCCTGTTCCTGTGCAACAGGCTCGAGGGGCTGAATGGGCCTCCTCCTGTTCCTGTGTAACGCGCTCGAGGGGCTGAATGGGCCTCCTCCTGTTCCTGTGTAACAGGCTCGAGGGGCTGAATGGGCCTCCTCCTGTTCCTGTGTAACAGGCTCGAGGGGCTGAATGGGCCTCCTCCTGTTCCTGTGTAACAGGCTCGAGGGGCTGAATGAACCTCCTCCTGTTCCTGTGTAACAGGCTCGAGGGGCTGAATGGGCCTCCTCCTGTTCCTGTGGAACAGGCTCGAGGGGCTGAATGGGCCTCCTCCTGTTCCTGTGTAACAGGCTCGAGGGACTGAATGGGCCTCCTCCTGTTCCTGTGCAACAGGCTCGAGGGGCTGAATGGGCCTCCTCCTGTTCCTGTGCAACAGACTCGAGAGGCTGAATGGGCCTCCTCCTGTTCCTGTGTAACGCGCTCGAGGGGCTGAATGGGCCTCCTCCTGTTCCTATTTTTTATGTTCTTAACTGCTAACAGTGGTTTAACTCCTTCGCGGGACCATGTTGCTCCCACATGTACAGACTCTGGCTTTAATTTACACTGCGTGATAACTACAGTGCTTTGGGTGTTGAGGTTTTCTGTGGCTGGTAATAATTTACAGCCTGCTTCTAACATTTGCCATCCGCTGCTTCAACACCTGCTTTGCAACTAAAGAAAGGATTCCTGTCTGTACCGAACTCTTTCATGCTCTCTGTTCTTGCCCTGGGGGTGTTTGATGGGACAGTGGAGAGGGAGCTTTACTCTGTATCTAACCCCCTGTACCTGCCCTGGGAGTGTTTGATGGGACAGTGTAGAGGGAGCTTTACTCTGTATCTAACCCCGTGATGTACCTGCCCTGGGAGTGTTTGATGTGACAGTGTAGAGGGAGCTTTACTCTGTATCTAACCCCCTGTACCTGCCCTGGGAGTGTTTGATGGGACAGTGTAGAGGGAGCTTTACTCTGTATCTAACCCCCTGTACCTGCCCTAAAAATGTTTGATGGAACAGTGTAGAGGGAGCTTTACTCTGTATCTAACCCCCTGTACCTGCCCTGGGAGTGTTTGATGGGACAGTGCAAAGGGAGCTTTACTCTGTATCTAACCCCCTGCACCTGCCCTGGGAGTGTTTGATGGGACAGTGTAGTGGGAGCTTTACTCTGTATCTAACCCCCTGTACCTGCCCTGGGAGTGTTTGATGGGACAGTGTAGAGGGAGCTTTACTCTGTATCTAACCCGTGCTGGACCTGCCCTGGGAGTGTTTGATGGGACAGTGTAGAGGGAGCTTTACTCTGTATCTAACCCCGTGCTGTCCCTGCCCTGGGTAAGGGAATCCTTTGATCGAGTTTCACTCCAATCACTGTGATCTGCGCATCGATGAGAGTGCATTTATTCCCACAATAAAGAGGACAAATATGACGGAAAAAACATACATTTAATAGCTACATAATATCTGTAGGCCTGAAGAACCTATTTGCACACTCCCATGCTCACTCTTTCCCCTTTTTACGGAAACACGGACAGAAAAAACATCCGGGATCGGGGCCTTGGCTCACAGGTTGAAAGCTGACACCTCCCGAGTAGGCCTCAAAGCCTGCTTTCCTGCTCCTTGGCAACCAGCGATTGAAGGCCCCAGGCCTTCCGATTCAGCCTCATTTCCTGGGCTGACAACACTCACCTCCTCCCCCCCCCCCCCCCCTCACACCCTCCAGGAATTGCTTGTTAAAAAATATACACCGTACGTTCTCTCCGATCACCCAGTGCCCCGACCAAATAAATCTCGCTCCATTCGGGGCCTAAGACAGCCACTGAATCCACGCGAAATTTGCGTCATGGTCAGATGGGCCCTCAGAAATTTAGCCCCTGGCTGGAAGGCCTCAAGTGCCCGCTCTTCCATTTTGCCCCCCCCCCGATTATTTGGCACCGGGAGACCTATCCTGGAGGATGAGGCCTTTTTTGACCAGGCCTCAATGTCGCTTGCCCCCACCGCCCCCGCCCCCCCCCCGGCCCAACCCTGCCCCGTTGCCCTTAGCAACGACTTAACACACTACTAACTCGGTTATATACCGCCAAACTTAAAAAAGGCAGAGTTTTTAAAAGGAGTTGGAGTGGGGGGGGGGGGGCCAAGAACTTGAAACAGTCGCGGACAAAATTCCACGAGAGAGGATCCTTCAGCGTGTTTATTCCCCCCCCACCCCGCCCCCCGAATTGGGAAGATGGTGGATGAGCTTCCTTGTCAAACCGCTGCAGTCCCGGGTGGCCATATCAGACGGGGAAGAGAGCCCGGGGTTCAGGCTTGACCAGATTGGGGGGGGGGGGCGGGGAGCCTGGAGTCACACATAGCGTCCAGTTCGGGGGTTAAGGTCGGCAGCTTTCCTTCCCTCCCCTCCGTGAAGGAGCAGAGGCCTAACCAGACCGTTGTCGACAGCCGGCAAGCGTGCGTCGAGAGCGAGACAGATTTTGGAACGTTCTCGGAGCGGCGCAGGGCCGGGATGTGGAACTGAATCCCAAGACCAGATCCGCCGCGGTACCCTGTTGACTGGCTCGAGGGGCCGAATGGCCACCTCCTGCTCCTGTACTCTTCCGTTCCTGTGGCTCTCGGTTGCCAGATTTATCTCCCACCTTCCCGCAAGACAGCGACGCCGCCCTCGAGAGTACTTCACTGGCCGCAGAGCGCCTTTCGAGACGCCCGCTGGTCGCGGAATTATAAATCCCAAAAAATCTAGCTCACTGGCGTTCCCCTCCCCGGCAGGGTCTGAACTTCGAGCCCCGCGGACTGTTCGTCCAAGGGGCCTCAGGAACGCCAGTCCCCCCGAGGTTACCGTGTCCTCTTTGACGTCAGCTTGACAATCAATTACTTCAGCAGGGAGGAGGGAGGAGGAAGGTGGGGGGGGGAGAGGGAGCACTGGACCTCACCCAACAATCTAAAATTGCCTGCCGATGGGGGAAAAAAAAAAGGTTGTCCAATCGCGGCAAATATTCGGAGCTCCCTCCCGAGCCTCCTTCTGGAGTAGGCCGGGGAGAATGGACCAATCAGGAAGTGTGTGCAAGAGGTCTCAGGCCTACTGGAAGTTCGGATACAGTCAATGTTTAACTATCTTGTTATGGTTATTTACTAGCTCCAGTTGTACATTAAGTATACATGCTTGCTTTGAAGTTTACAATATTATGATTTTCTTTTCGTCAAGTTTTTTAATACAGATTTTTTTCCGTTTTTTTTGGTGGGGGGGTGGGGTGGGTGGGTGTTCATTGTCTCGATTATTTTTCAACGGAAACTTCAATCTTCTGTACAACAGGTCAAAGGGTAGGGAAGGGGGAGAAGGGGAGAGGAGAGGGAGGGGACGGGGGAGAGGAGAGGTCACAACGAGCTTACGACAACAAGAGACCGGTATAGAAACACAGACAAGCAGGTTTTTCTCGTAAATTCCTCTGGAAGTCAACGCGTAAGTCTGGGAGGGGAGGAGTCGGGTAGGGTTGGGAGGGAGGGAGATTGAAAGGGTAACGCAGCAGGTACAGGTGACGTCGTGTGCAAGCGAGGGAAGCGGATCCGGTAGAGAACGACAGGCCAAATTAGGCGGAAGGGGTAGAGCAGGCTTCGAGGGCGATAGTAGGCCCCAAAGGCGGAGGGAGCCCTCGGCGGTGGGGCGAGTGGGGTTCTGGGCTTACAGACGGGTGAGGGAGGGGGCGGAGGGTTTGGTCGACAGGTTTATCAGACAGCGAAGGTTGGTTTTGGGCGACTGAGCTGCTCTTGACAGGGAAGGGTCAGGGAGCAGGCGGATTTGAGTCGGGACTCGAGCCTGTTCGTTCCCAGAGAACCGGAGAGTCGGGTGGCTTGGCTGGAGGGGTGGGGTGGTGGGGGGGGGAAAGGGGTGAGAGAGAGAAAGGGAGGTTGACAAAGGTAATTGGACGGGTCACGGGCGATCGGGTAAAGGGATCAAAACTAAGAGCGGGGAGGGGTGTGCCAAGGGACTCACTGATGAGTTGAGATGTTTCGAGGGGGAGCTGGAGGGAGTCCGTGGCCTCGGGTGAGGGTTCTCCGAGGGCGAGGGGCAGGTCTCTGGGAGTCGCTGAGCGTGGCGTCGTGCAGTGGAGATCGCCTCGAAGGCGAGGGGGTGGGGGGAGGTGAGTGGGGAAGGGGGCGGGCTGTTCTGGTATCCTGGGCTGGGTCCTGGACCTGTGGTGGAAGTGGAGGAGGAGAGAGGGAGGGAGGGAGGGAGGGAGAGGGACAGAGAGAGAGAGGGACAGAGAGAGAGACAGAGGGGGAGAGAGCGAGAGAGAAAGCGAGATAGAGCGGGGGAGAGGGAACAGAGAGAGAGAGAGAGAGAGAGAGAGCGAGGGAGAGGGACAGAGAGATAGAGAGAGAGAGAGCGAGGGAGAGGGACAGAGAGAGAGCGAGGGAGACAGAGAGAGCAGGCCCTGGGGACTGAGGAGTGAGAGTTGAGGGCCGTGCCCAAAATGGCCGGGAGAGGCCAGCCAGTTTGGAGTGGAGACAGGAGAGGAGAGAGGGAACGGAGGGAGATAACATCGTTGCCAGCAGGGTAGGAGGCCCCATCACTCCCTCCCCTCCGCCCCCGGCGGTTAAATCTGCCCGCGGGGTAGACAGAGAGTGGGGAGAGGCAATTCTCCCCCCGCCCTTCCCTCCGAGCACTTCTCCTGACTGGAGTCCCGCTATCGCCAAGGTCAGAGGTCGCAGGAAGGGGACGGCTGGGTGGGGGGTGGGGTGCGGAGTTTGGGGGTCCGGCTGGTTCCAGACACAGGCCCACAGAGAATCTCCCCCGGGGCGAGACAATCTCCCCCGCCCCAACAATCCCAGCCATGGTCCTCTGGAAACAGTCTCTGTGAGAGGCAACGCTCTACATTCTCTCCTCCTCTCCCAACGGGACACACTCCATCTCTCCCCCACTCCCAACGGGACAGTTTTCCTCTCTCCCAATGGGAAACTCTCCCTCTCTCCTCCTCTCCCAATGGGGAAACTCTCCCCCACTCCCAACGGGACACTCTCCCTCTCTCCCCCTCTCCCAACGGGACACTCTCCCTCTCTCCTCCTCTCCCAATGGGGAAACTCTCCCCCACTCCCCCTCTCCCAACGGGTCACTCTCCCTCTCTCCTCCTCTCCCAACGGGACACTCTCCCTCTCTCCCCCTCTCCCAACGGGACACTCTCCCTCTCTCCCAACGGGAAACTATCCCTCTCTCCTCCTCTCCCAACGGGACACTCTCCCTCTCTCCCAACGGGAAACTCTCCCTCTCTCCTCCTCTCCCAACGGGACACACTCCCTCTCTCCCCCATTCCCAACGGGACACTCTCCCTCTCTCCCAATGGGAAACTCTCCTTCTCTCCTCCTCTCCCAATGGGACACACTCCCTCTCTCCCCAATTCCCAACGGGACACTCTCCCTCTCTTCCAACAGGACACTCTCCCTGTCTCCTCATCTCCCAACGAGACACTCTCCCCCTCTCCCAACGGGAACACTCTCCCTCTCTCCTCCTCTCCCAATGGGAACACTCTCCCTCTCTCCTCCCTCTCCCAACGGGACACTCTCCCTCTCTCCCAACAGGACACTCTCCCTCTCTCCTCATCTCCCAACGGGACACTCTCCCCCTCTCCCAACGGGACACTCTCCCTCTCTCCTCCTCTCCCAACGGGACACTCTCCCTCTCTCCTCCCTCTCCCAACGGGACACTCTTCCTCTCTCCCAACAGGACACTCTCCCCTCTCCCAACCGGACACTCTCCCTCTCTCCTCCTCTCCCAACGGGACACTCTCCCTCTCTCCTCCTCTCCCAACGGGACACTCTCCCCCTCTCCCCCACTCCCAATGGGGACCCACTCTCCCTCTCTCCTCCGCTCCCAACAGGACACTAGCCCTCTCTCCCCACTCCCATCAGGAGACTCTCCCTCTCTCCCCCACTCCCAACAGGACACTAGCCCTCTCTCCCCCACTCCCAACAGCACACTCTCCCTCTCTACCCCACTCCCAACAGGACACTAGCCCTCTCTCCCCCACTCCCAACGGGACACTCCCTTTCTCCTCCTCTCCCAACGGGACACTCCCCCACTCTGCTCCTCTCCCAACGGGACACTCTCCCCCTCTACTCCTCTCCCAACGGGGACACTCTCCCTCTCTCCCAATGGGACACTCTCCCTCTCTCCCCCACTCCCAATGGGGACCCACTCTCCCTCTCTCTTCCTCTCCCAACGGGACACTCTCCCTCTCTCCCAATGGGACACTCTCCCTCTATCCCCCACTCCCAATGGGGACCCACTCTCACTCTCTCCTCCTCTCCCAATGGGACACTCAACCTCTCTCCTCCTCTCCCAATGGGACACTCTCCCTCTCTCACCCACTCCCAATGGGATACATTCTCCCCCTCCCCCTCTCTCTCCCCCACTCCCAATGGGACACAATCCCCCCCTCCCCCTCTCTCTCACCCACTCCCAATGGGGACACAATCTCCCCCTCCCCTCTCTCTCACCCACTCCCAATGGGGACACAATATCCCCCTCCCCCTCTCTCTCACCCACTCCCAATGGGGGACACAATCTCCCCCTCCCCCTCTCTCTCACCCACTCCCAATGGGACACAATCTCCCCCTCCCCCTCTCTCTCTCCCCCACTCCCAATGGGACACACTCTCTCTCCCTCTCTCTCACCCACTCCAATGGGACACACTCTCCCTCTCTCTCCCTCTCTCTCACCCACTCCCAATGGGGACACACTCTCCCTCTCTCTCCCTCACTCCCAATGGGACACACTCTCTCTCCCTCTCTCTCACCCACTCCCAATGGGACACACTCTCCCTCTCTCTCACCCACTCCCAATGGGGACACAATATCCCCCTCCCCCTCTCTCTCACCCACTCCCAATGGGGGACACAATCTCCCCCTCCCCCTCTCTCTCACCCACTCCCAATGGGGACACAATCTCCCCCTCCCCTCTCTCTCCCCCACTCCCAATGGGACACACTCTCTCTCCCTCTCTCTCACCCACTCCCAATGGGACACACTCTCCCTCTCTCTCCCTCTCTCTCACCCACTCCCAATGGGACACACTCTCCCTCTCTCTCCCTCACTCCCAATGGGACACACTCTCCTCAATTCTTTCCTCTCTCTCACCCACTCCCAATGGGACACCTCTCCCCCCTCTCTCTCACCCACTCCCAATGGGACACACTCTCCCTC
>NW_027251813.1:0-36342 GCF_044704955.1 Pristiophorus japonicus | reverse complement strand
CATTCCCACACTCTCTCTACCCCCTCTCTCTCTCTCTCTCTATTCCCACACTCTCTCTATCCCCCTCTCTCTCTCTATTCCCACACTCTCTCTATCCCCCTCTCTCTCTCTATTTCCACACTCACTCTAACATCGTTCCGCGGAATGATTTCCCGGTTTCGCTTTTCCGGGCGAGCGGCGGCTGCGCAGTAGCGACTTTCGGCGGCAGCCAATCAGAGGCCGGCGCCGGCCGTCACTAACTCGCACAGTAACTTGCAGCACAGCTTTATAACCAGCCTGTATTTCAGTAACCAGCTTTATAACCAGCCTGTATTTCAGTAACCAGCTTTATAACCAGCCTGTATTATAGTGACCAGCTTTATAACCGGCCTGTATTTCAGTAACCAGCTTTATAACCAGCCTGTATTATAGTGACCAGCTTTATAACCAGCCTGTATTTCAGTAACCAGCTTTATAACCAGCCTGTATTATAGTGACCAGCTTTATAACCAGCCTGTATTTCAGTAACCAGCTTTATAACCAGCCTGTATTTCAGTAACCAGCTTTATAACCAGCCTGTATTATAGTGACCAGCTTTATAACCGGCCTGTATTTCAGTAACCAGCTTTATAATCAGCCTGTATTTCAGTAACCAGCTTTATAACCAGCCTGTATTTCAGTAACCAGCTTTATAACCAGCCTGTTAGCAGGGATGGTGCTGCATTCGTCTGTAACTAGCAGCCATGAATCACAGAAATTTACAGCACGGAAGGAGGCCATTCGGCCCATCGTGTCCGCATTGCCCCGGCCGACCAAGAGCTACCCAGCCTAATCCCACTTTCCAGCTCTCGGTCCGTAGCCCTGCAGGTTACGGCACTTCAAGTGTACATCCAAATATGGTGAGGGTTTCTGCCTCTACCCCCCTTTCAGGCAGTGAGTTCCCCCACAGACCCCCACCACCCTCTGGGTGAAGACATTTCCCCTCAAACCCCCTCTAAACCTCCCCCCAATTACTTTCAATCTGTGCCCCCTGGTTGTTGACCCCTCTGCCAAGGGAAACAGGTCCTTCCTATCCACTCTATCCAGGCCCCTCATCATTTTATACACCTCAAATCAGGTCTCCCCTCAGCCTCCTCTGTTCCACAGAAAACAACCCCATGTTTCAGTAACCAGCATTATAACCAGCTTGTTAGCCGGTCCGGTGCTGCACTAGTACTGTAACTAGCAGCAGTGCTTCAGTAACCAGCAGATTTGTTTATCACTGACTGTCAATATGTGCACAAGATAAAAGGCAAATCTCTCTGTGTACTTAGCTGTGATAGATTCATTACTTACTGTTATTGTTAATGATTAATCAGACCGGCTGCAAGAATCATCCTCTTCAAACTCCCCAACTAGATTATTATTTCTCTCTACTGATTGAGGTGATTACCGAATTTGGATAAGTGAATTTGTCATCGGAGAAAAAAATGAATGTTGTTTCTATGATGCCGGCAAAGGCTGTCAAACTGTAAACCATTCCGCAAGGATTTTTTGGGCAAATTTAATTTACTTTATATATATGTATATATATATATCTGTTTCCACTGATGGGGGAGAGTAGAACTAGGGGGCATGATCTTAGAATAGGGGGCTGCCCATTTAAAACTGAGATGAGGAGGAATTTCTTCTCTCAGAGGGTTGTAAATCTGTGGAATTCGCTGCCTCAGAGAGCTGTGGAGGCCGGGACATTGAATATATTTAAGACAGAGATAGACAGTTTCTTAACCGATAAGGGAATAAGGGAACGGGCAGGGAAGTGGAGCTGAGTCCATGATCGGGTCAGCCATGGTCGTATTAAATGGCGGAGCAGGCTCGAGGGACCTACTCCTGTTCCTATTTCTTATGTTCTTACGTTCTTATATTTAATTTTACTTGTTGAACATTTCATAGGAGCTGGGGTAGGCCATTCATTCAGCCCCTCAACTCGATTGAAAGACTGCGTGGAGGACAGCCACAACGCAGACCAAGGTCCAATGCTCAGAAGTTGTGGAGGAGGAAATGAGAATAGAAGTGTGGTAGTGATAGGGGCTTCTATAATCAGGGGGCTCGATAGGATCCTCTGCAGTCATGACCGAGAATCCTGAAGGGTGTGTTGCCTGCCAGGGTAAGGGATAACGCACGGTGGGAAAGGGAGGGGTCAAATCCAGTTGTCGTGGGCCATGAACAAATTACATTAGTAGGGATAGGGAGGAGGCCTTGCTGATGGAATCCCTACTAAAGGACAAAATGGAAGCACATCTAGAAACCAAAAGTTTAATAACCAATAGTCAGCATGGATTTCAAAAGGGAAAGGCTTGTTTGACCAACCTCATGGAATTTTTTGAAGAGTTAGCAGAGAGAGTAGACAAGGGTACTGCAGTGTATGTAATTTATCTAGATTTTCAAAAGGCCTTCGATAAGGTACCCCATAACAGACCGATGAACAAGGTCAGAGAATGTGGAGTCAGGGGACAAGTAGCAGAATGGATCGCTAGCTGGCTTCAAGACAGAAAGCAGAGAGTGGGGGTAACGGGTCATTATTCACAGGGGCAGAATGTGGGTGGTGGTGTTCCACAAGGATCGGTGCTGGGACCACCGTTCACAATTTATATTAATTATTTAGACTTTGGAATCAAAAACTCAATTTCTAAATTTGCAAATTGCACCAAATTGGTGGGGCAGTCAATACTGAGGAGGACATTACAGGGGGACATTAATAAACTTGTAGAACGGGCATATAATTGGCAAATGAAGTTCAGCACAGATTAATGTGAGGTATTACATTTTGGTAGGAAGAATAGGGAGGTCACTTATTACTGGGAGGGTGTGGGTCTGTGTGGGGTAGAGTAACAAAGGGATCTCGAATACAAATACACAAATCACAGAATGTTGTGACACAGGTTAACAAGGCCATAAAAGGCAAACCAAGCTCTAGGGTTTATTTCTAGAGGGATTGAATTGAAAAGTAGGAAAGTTATGCTAAACCTGTATCGCACCTTGGTTAGACCACACTTAGCGTACTGTATATAGTTCTGGTCTCCATATACCTGGGTTAGACCACACTTAGCGTACTGTATATAGTTCTGGTCTCCATATACCTGGGTTAGACCACACTTAGCGTACTGTATATAGTTCTGGTCTCCATATACCTGGGTTAGACCACACTTAGCGTACTGTATATAGTTCTGGTCTCCATATACCTGGGTTAGACCACACTTAGCGTACTGTATATAGTTCTGGTCTCCATATACCTGGGTTAGACCACACTTAGCGTACTGTATTTAGTTCTGGTCTCCATATACCTGGGTTAGACCACACTTAGCGTACTGTATATAGTTCTGGTCTCCATATACCTGGGTTAGACCACACTTAGCGTACTGTATACAGTTCTGGTCTCCATATACCTGGGTTAGACCACACTTAGCGTACTGTATATAGTTCTGGTCTCCATATACCTGGGTTAGACCACACTGGGAGCACTGCGCACAGTTTTGGTCTCCATATTATAAAAAGCATATACAGGCACTGGAGAGGGTGCAGAGAAGATTTACAAGGATGATACCAGAAATGTGAGGATATACATATCAGGAAAGGATGAACAGGCTGGGGCTCTTTCCTCTTCAAAAGAAAAGTCTGAGGGGTGACATAATAGGGTCATTAAAATTACGAAAGGTTTTGATAGAGTGGATAGAGAGAATGTTCCCAGTTGTGGGGGAGAGTATAACTCGGAGCCATCAATATACGACAGCCACTGACAAATCCAATGGGGAATTTAGGAGAAACTTCTTTACCCAGAGAATGGTGAGAATGTGGAACTCGCTCCTACAGGCAGGGGACGAGGCGAATAGCAGAGATGCATTTAAGGGGAAGCTGGTCAAGTATATGAGGGAGAAGGGAATAGAGGGTTATGCTGATAGATTTAGATGGGGAAAGACGGGAGGGGGTTCGAGTGGAGCATAAACACCGGCATGGACTGGTTGGGCCGAACGGCCTGTTTCTGTGCCGGATATCCCGTGTAATCCTGTGTCATTCACCCGCTCTAACTCCATATCCCTTGGTACCCTTGCCCAACAAACATCTATCCGCCTCAGTTTGGAAAGCTCCAATTGCCCGCCAGTATCCACAGCCTTTGTGAGGACTGTTCCAGATTTGCACTAGCCTTGTGTTAATTTCCCTCCTAAATTCACTAGTTCTAATTTTAAGGTTATATCACTTCGTTGTTGATTGCCCCACCAGAGGAAATAGCTTTTCTCTATCTATCCTATCGAATCCTTTGACCATTTTAAACACCTTGATTAGATCACCCCTCAATCTGCTATACTGGAGGGGACACAAGCCAAGTTTATGCAGCCTTTCCTCATAAGTTAACCCTCTAAGCCCCAGAGTAATTCTGATCAATCTGTGCGAAAATCCCTCAAAACGCAATATCTTACTCCAGAGGTGCAGGGCCCAGAATTTTTGCAGCGCGACAGCTGCAGGAAAATTGCAGGGAACATGGTCTTCTTCGACCTTACAAAGACCTTTAACACTGTCAGCCGCGAGGGTCTATGGGGTAACCTCCTTCGTTTCGGATGCCCCCAAATGTTTATCACCATTCTCCGCCTGCTCCTCGATGACATGCAGGCCGTGATCCTTACCAACGGATCCATTACGGACCCAATCCACGTCCGGACCGGGGTCAAACAGGGCTGCGTCATCGCTCCAACCCTCTTCTCAATCTTCCTCACCGCCATGCTCCACCTCACAGTCAACAAGCTCCCCGCTGGAGTGGAACTAAACTACAGAACCAGTGGGAAGCTGTTCAACCTTCGCCCTCTCCAGGCCAGGTCCAAGATCACCCCAACCTCTGCCGTTGAGCTACAGTACGCGGACGACGCCTGCATCTGCGCACATTCAGAGGCTGAACTCTAGGACATAGTCGACGTATTTACTGAGGCGTACGAAAGCAAGGGCCTTATGCTAAACATCCGTAAGACAAAGTTCCTCCATCAGCCTGTCTTCGCTGCACAGCACTGCCCCCCAGTCATCAAGATCCACGGCACGGCCCTGGACAACGTGGACAATTTCCCATACCTCGAGAGCCTCTTATCAACAAGGGCAGACATTGACGACGAGATCCAACACCGCCTCCAGTGCGCCAGTGCAGCCTTCGTCCGCCTGAGGAAAGGAGTGTTTGAAGACCACGCCCTCAAATCTACCACCAAGCTCATGGTCTACAGGGCTGTAGTGATACCCACCCTCCTGTATGGCTCAGAGACATGGACCATGTACAATGGACACCTCAAGTCGCTGGAGAAATATCACCAACGATGTCTGCGCAAGTTCCTACAAATCCCCTGGGAGGACAGACGCACCAACATTAGCGTCCTCGACCAGGCCAACATCCCCAGCATCGAAGCACTGACCACACTCGACCAGCTCCGCTGGGCTGGCCACATTGTCCGCATGCCCCAGACACGAGACTCCCAAAGCAAGTGCTTGACTCGGAACTCATTCACGGCAAACGAGCCAAAGGTGGGCAGAGGAAACGTTACAGGATCACCCTCAAAGCGTCCCTGATAAAGTGCAACATCCCCACCGACACCTGGGAGTCCCTGGCCAAAGACCAGTCCGCCCTAAGTGGAGGTAGTGCATCCGGGAGGGCGCTGAGCACCTCAAGTCTCGTTGCCGAGAGCATGCAGCAACCAAGCGCAGGCAGCGGAAGGAGCGTGCGGCAAACCAGTCCCACCCTCCCCTTCCCTCAACCACTGTCTGTCCCACCAGTGACAGGGACTGTGGTTCTCGTATTGGACTGTTCAGTCACCTAAGGACTCATGTTAAGAGTGGAAGCAAGTCTTCCTCGATTCCGAGGCACTGCCTATGATGATGATGCCCAGAATGGAACGCAGTTACTGCAGATGGGATCTGACCAGACCTTTATAATACTGAAGCTTAACTTTAGTCCCTTTGAGTTCACGACCAATATTCCATTCGTCTTTTTGGTTGCTTTTGGCAGCTATCCACTGATTCTGAGAGATGTGTAGACTTGGAGTCCCAAATCTCACTGCTCCTCCACAGATCCTGTTTTCTCACCATTTAGAAAATACTCTGATTTATTGTTCTGGTGAGGAGATTGGTTCGGCTGCAGAAGTCGGAGAGTAGGGATAAGGGGTTTGTGCTGGAATGGAAAGGAAAGGAAGTGGTGTACCAGAAGGATCTGTGCAGTGGTCTCATCTATTCACCCCCCGCCCCCACCGGAGGAACGAGTTTCTCTCTCGATCTCCCCGATCCGATCCTTTAATCGTCTCAAACCCCTCAATCAGATCGCCCTTTAACCTTCTACACTCCAGGGAATAAAGCTCAGTCTGTGCGACCTGCCCTCGGGATTGAACCCTTTCAGCCCCGGGGTATCATTCTGCTGCGTTGCCCCTCCGTGGCCGATATATCCCTCCCGAGGGGTGGGGGGCCCAGAATCTGCTGTACCCCAAGCACCTCTGAGATTCATTGCGACAAGTTTCAATCCTCAGGGTCATTGAGCTGAAACATTAACTGTTTCTCTCTCCACAGACGTTGCCTGAGCTGCTGGGTATTTCCAGCATTTTCTGATGTTATTTCCAGATATTTTGCTTTTGGTTAAATCAGCTGCTTGTACTTTGTATTTAGGGTTAGCTTTAGGGTTGGGTTTGTGGGCACTGGAGAAATGTTCCCTCTCTGCCACTCCTGTTTGATTCAAGTTTTCCATTGCTTCCGATCCAGTTTTACTTGTCTTTATCCCTCCCTGGGGTTACCGTTCGATTTCAGGGTGTATCATCTTAGGCAGAGCCTCGGAGTGGAGGGTGGCTTGCTGCCTCACTGACACCAGTTTTCAGGTGACTGCTGAGACCAGTCTCTGTCACGGGGGTGGAGGGGGGGGGGGTGCAGACGATGGTTGGAGGAACGGGTGAGTGTGGGGGGGGAGCTGGGTTGTCATACCCTCCTTCCTCTGTTTGCGCTTGAATTCCACATGCCATGAAGGAGTTCCGAGTAGGGTGCTTCGTTTGGGAGTCTCATAATGGGCATGCGGACAATGTGGCCTGCCCAGTGGAGCTGGTCGCGTGTGGTCAGTGCTTCGATGCTGGGGATGTTGGCCTGGTCGAGGACACTGGTGTTGGTGCACCTCACCATCATAGGCAGTCCCTCGGAATCGAGGAAGACTTGCTTCCACTCTTAACACGAGTCCTTAGGTGACTGAACAGTCCAATACGGGAACCACAGTACCTGTCACAGGTGGGACAGACAGACGTTGAGGGAAGGGGAGGGTGGGACAGGTTTGCCGCACGCTCCTTCCGCTGTCTGCGCTTGATTTCTGCACGCTCTCGGCGACGAGACTCGAGGTGCTCAGCGTCCTCCCGGATGCACTTCCTCCACTTAGGGCGGACTGGTCTTTGGGCCAGGGACTCTCAGGTGTCGGTGGGGATGTTGCACTTTATCAGGGAGGCTTTGAGGGTGGTCCCTGTAACGTTTCCTCTGCCCACCTGGGGCTCGTTTGCCGTGAAGGAGTTCCGAGTAGAGCGCTTGCTTTGGGAGTCTCGTGTCTGGGGGCATGTGAACAATGTGGCCTGCCCAGCGGAGCTGGTCGAGTGTGGTCAGTGCTTCGATGCTGGGGATGTTGGCCTGGTCGAGGACGCTAACGTTGGTGCGTCTGTCCTCCCAGGGGATTTGTAGGATCTTGCGGAGACATCGTTGGTGGTATTTCTCCAGCGACTTGAGGTGCCGACTGTACATGGTCCATGTCTCTGAGCCATACAGGAGGGCGGGTATTACTACAGCCCTGTAGACCATGGGCTTGGTGCCGGGTTTGAGGTCGTGGCCTTTGAAAACTCTCTTCCTCAGTCGACTGAAGGCTGCACTGGCGCACTGGAGGCGGTGTTGAACCTCATCGTCGATATCTGCCCTTGTTGACAGTCGGCTCCCGAGATATGGAAAATGGTCCAGGTTGTCCAAGGCCTCATCGTGGATTTTGGTAATCGGAGGGCAGTGCTGTATGTCGGGGGCAGCTTGGTGGAGCACCTTTGTCTCACGGATGTTTAGTGTAAGGTCCATGCTCTCGTATGCCTCGGTGAAGGTGTTGATGATGACTTGGAGTTCGGCCTCCGAGTGTGTGCAGATGTAAGCATCGTCTGCTTACTGTAGTTCGATGACGGAGGATGGGACGACCTTGGATCTGGCCTGGAGATGGTGGAGGTTGATCAGATTCCCGTTTGTCCTGTAATTTAGCACCACTCCAGCGGGGAGCTTACTGAGGGTGAGCTGGAGCATTGCAGCAAGGAAGATTGAGAAGAGGGTTGGTGAAATGATGCAGCCGTGCATGACCCCGGCCCGCACATGTAGTGTGTCTGTGGTGGTCAGGATCACAGCTTGCATGTCGTCATGGAGCAGGCGGAGGATGGTGATAAACTTTTGTGGGCAGCCGAATTTAAGGAGGACGCTTCATAATCCCTCATGGTCGACAGTGTCGAAGGCCTTTGTGAGTTCGAAGAAGGCCATGTACAGGGGTTGATGCTGCTCCCTGCATTTCTCTTGAATCTGCCGCATGATGAAGATCATGTCCATTGTGCCCCTTAGTGGGCGGAATCAGCATTACGACTCTGGGAGGAGCTCTTCAGCCACTGGGAGGAGGATTCTTGCGATGACTTTCCCTGTGGCCGACAGCAGGGAAACTCCTCTGTATTTATCGCAATCAGACTTGTCACCTTTCTTGAAGATAGTCACGGTCATTGCAACTCTGATATCCCCTGGCATGCACTCCTCTTTCCAGATAAGTGAAATTTCATGTATTCGCACCAATAGTGCTTCTCCACCATGGGAGGGCTAATAAGGAAAAGGAATACTCATTAAGCGGTCGGCCACTTAATAGTGTAGATGAACAGAGGGACCTTGGAGTGCTTGTCCACAGATCCCTGAAAGTAGCAGGCCAGGTGGATAAGGTGGTTAAGAAGGCATACAGAATACTTGGCTTTATTGGCTGAGGCATAGAATATAAGAGCAGGGAGGTTATGCTTAAATTGTATAATACTTTGGTTAGGCCATAGCTGGAGTACTGCGTGCAGTTCTGGTCGCCATATTATAGGAAGGACGTGATTGCACTAGAGAGGGTGCAGAGGAGATTTACTAGGATGCTGCCTGGAATGGAGAATCTTAATTATGAGGACAGATTGGATAGGCTGGGTTTGTTCTCATTGGAACAGAGGAGGTTGAGAGGAGACCTCATTGAGGTGTACAAAATATTGAGGGGCCTGGACATAGTGGATAGTAAGGATCTATTTCCATTGGTGGAGGGGTCTATTACGAGGGGGCATAGTTTTAAGGTGGTTGGTGGAAGGTTTAGAGGGGATTTGAGGGGGGGTTCTTTACGCAGAGGGTTGTGGGGATCTGGAACTTACTGCCTGGAAGAGTGGTGGATGCAGAAACCCTCACCACTTTTAAGAGATGGTTGGATGAGCACTTAAAATGCAGTAACCTGCAGGGTTACAGACCTAGAGCTGGTAATTGGGATTAGACTGGATGACCTTTTGTTGGTCGGTGCAGATATAACGGTAAGTACTGCAGGGAATCGAATACGGCCAGGGGGGATCTCCTGGACTAGTGTCGATCGCCTGGATGGGTCGGAGAGGAATTTTCCCAGATTTTTTCGCCCTAAATGGGCCTGGGTTTTTATCGGGTTTTTCCCTCTCCCAGGAGATCACATGGCTCCGGTTGGGGTGGAGTGTAGAATGTTTCAGTATAAGGGGTGTCGCAGTTGTGTGAGGCGGACTGGTTGGGCTGGGTGCTCTTTGCCTTTCTGTCATTGTCCATAGGTTTATATGTAACCTTCAGGGCTACTGACCGAGGGCCGTGTGGCTCTGTGTCGGCCGGGGCGGACACGCTGGGCTGGAATGGCCTCCTCCTGTGCTGTAAATTTCTCTGTTTCGATGTTTTAGTGCTTCGGTGGGGATTCCATCTGCTCCTGAGGCCTTGTTGTTCCTGAGCTGATGGGTGGCCAATTCTACCTCGTGCCGGGCTGGAGTTGTGCTGAGATGGTGGTGGGTGGCATGCTGCGGGATGGAGTTGAGGACACTCACATCAATAACAGAGTCTTGGTTGAGGAGATCCTCAAAATGCTCCTTCCAGCGGGCACTGACTGCCTCTCTGTCCTTGATGAGTGTCTTCCCATTCTTGTCCGTCAGTGGGGCAGGACATTGGTGCTTGGGCCGTAGGTGGCCCTGGCTGCAATAAAGAATCCTCGCACATCATGGTTTGCGGCTAGCTGCTGAATCTCCTGTGCTTTCTCCAGCCACCATCTGTTCTTTAGTTCGCAGGTTTTCTGCTGGACCTCAGCCTCTAGACGTATGTAGAGCTGCTTTCTTGCCCTCGAGTTGTGTTGCTGCTTCCATTCCAAGAATGCCTTATGCTTTCAGCTTATTAGCTCCTGGATCTCCTGGTCGTTCTTGTCGAACCAGTCTTGGTGTTTCCTGGTCGAGTGACCGAGCGTCTCCTCACAGGTGCTAATTATCATCGGAATCGAGGAAGACTTGCTTCCACTCTTAGCATCAGTCCTTAGGTGGCTGAACAGTGCAATACGGGAACTACACTCCCTGTCACAGGTGGGACAGACAGACGTTGAGGGAAGGGGAGGGTGGGACAGGTTTGCCGCAGGCTCCTTCCGCTGCCTGCGCTTGGTTTCTGCACGCTCTTGGCGACGAGACTCGAGGTGCTCAGCGCCCTCCCGGATGCACTTTCTCCACTTAGGGCGGACTGGTCTTTGGCCAGGGACTCCCAGGTGTCGGTGGGGATGTTGCATTTATCAGGGAGGCTTTGAGGGTGTCCCTGTAACGTTTCCTCTGCCCACCTTTGGCTCGTTTGCCGTGAAGGAGTTCCGAGTAGAGCGCTTGCTTTGGGGAGTCTCGTGTCTGGGGACATGTGGACAATGTGGCCCTGCCCAGCGGAGCTGGTCGAGTGTGGTCAGTGCTTCGATGCTGGGGATGTTGGCCTGGTCGAGGACGCTAACGTTGGTGTGTCTGTCCTCCCAGGGGGATTTGCAGGATCTTGCAGAGACATCGTTGGTGGTATTTCTCAAGTGACTTGAGGTGTCTACTGTACATGGTCCATGTCTCTGAGCCATACAGGAGGGTGGGTATTACTATAGCCCTGTAGACCATGAGGTGGTGGATTTGAGGGGCTGGTCTTCAAACACTCTCTTCCTCAGGTGGCCGTAGGCTGCACTGGCGCACTGGAGGCGGTGTTGGATCTCGTCGTCGATGCCTGCTTTTGTTGATAAGAGGCTCCTGAGGTATGGGAAATGGTCCACGTTGTCCAGGGCCGCGCCGTGGATCTTGATGACTGGGGGGCAGTGCTGTGCGGTGAGGACAGGCTGGTGGAGGACCTTTGTCTTACGGATGTTAAGCGTAAGGCCCATGCTTTCATGCGCCTCAGTAAATACGTGGACTATGTCCTGGAGTTCTGTGTGTGCATGGCCTTGAGGACATCCCAGGCGCTGTGGACATTGTGCGCCTCTGGGTCACTGGGAGTTGTCAGGTTGGCAGTGAGGCTCTGGCTGACAGGGCTTTCTTAGCGGGATCTTTGATTGCTCCAGCGTAGATTTTCCTGGGACATTGTTTCTGCTGCCGTCGCCATTTTGGGGCAGCATTGATGGTGATGACAGAATGGATTAGGCGGTGGTCAGCTCCTGTCGCAGTGCGGGTGATGCTCACGTCCCTACGGTCCCGGGCTCGAGCAGCCAGGAAGCCTTATATTTGTCTTTCTGACAGAACAAGGTGTTGGTTACCACAAGGTCATATTGTAAGCATTTCGTCAGGAGGAGGGTACCGCTGGAGTTGGATTTCCCGACTCCCCTCTCTGCTGATCCTGAAGCTCTGTGTCCTTACTGACTCTGTCGCCCGTTGGGACTCGGGACAGGGCGTGTTCGAGGCTGGAGTAGAATTCCGCTTTGGTCTCGTCTGTAGCTTCCAGTGTTGGGGCGCACGTGCTGAAGATGGTAACATGGAAACATGGAAAGATAGAAAGTAGGTTCAAGAGTAGGCCATTTGGCCCTTGGAGCCTGCACCACCATTCAATAAGACTGGGCTAGGGTAAGCTGAAGGGTCATGAGGCGTTTGTTTATCCCGCAGGGTGAGTCTCTGAGACGGCCCACAAGCTCATTTTTTATGATGCAGACTACTCCCTGGAGCCAGCATTCTTCCTTTGGTTTACCTTGTCACCACCACCTTGTTCTCTGAGCTGGCTTTTCGCTACTCGCCGAGTCTCGCTCAGGGCACCAAAGGAAAGGGAAGTGTGAAGGTCAGAACTGACTTCTCCCATAGTATGTTAATGTCGGAGAATTTTGGCTTCTGCTACAATTCTTGTAGGTGTGGCGACAGCACTGAGTCTGGATGTCTGTGAATAGTTTTTTTACTTGTATTAGAACCAGGTGTGTCAATTTATGATCCTGCACCGCCATCTGGTGGTAAATCAGGAATTTGCAAGTTTGAATTGATTGCTTAATTTATGATCCTGCACCGCCATCTGGTGGTAAATCAGGGGCTTGCAGGTTTGAATTGATTCCTTATGTATAATAAAAGTCACTTTCAATGCAATTACTTTGGATGGGTCCCTTTAACGTGAAAGGAGAAGCGTTATCAATTGTGTAGACCCAATAACAATACCACACACAGTCTGAAATACAGATAAATAAGTCTGAAATACAGATAAATAGGTGCAGAGGGACATTTTAATCCATCTGTAGATCAGCAGCACAGGAGAATTTTGTAAGTCTTAAGACAAATCTGGTTTAAAGCTTAACCACTTACCTTGTAAATTAAATATAAAAGTACAGATCTCGTCAATTTATAATCCTGCAGCGCCTTCTGGAGGTTCCATCAGAAAATGCTGTAAACACTCAGCGGCTCGGACAGCATCAGTGGAGAGGAAACAGAGTTACAGGGACACTGGGACACTGGGACACGGAGACCCAGAGACCCAGAGACCCAGAGACACTGGGACACGGAGACACGGAGACATGGAGACACAGAGACACTAGGACACTGGGATATTGAGACACAGAGACACTAGGACACTGGGACACTGGGATATTGAGACACAGAGACACTGGGACACTGGGATATTGAGACACAGAGACACTAGGACACTGCGACACTGAGGCACTGTGACACTGAGACACAAAGACACTAGGGCACTGGGACACGGAGACTCTAGGACACTGGGACACTGAGACACACAGACATAGAGACACGATGATACTGGGACACTGAGACACTGAGACACAGAGACACTAGGACACTGGGACACTGAGGCACAAAGACACTAGGACACTGTGACACTGAAACACTGAGACACTGAGACACAAGGACACGGAGACACGGAGACACAGAGACAACAGAGACACTAGGACACTGGGATGCTGGGACACGGAGACACAGAGACACAGAGACACAGAGACACTGGGATATTGGGACACTGGAATACAGAATCACTAGAAGACTGAGACACAGAGACACTGGGACACTGGGACACTGCGACACTGCGACACTGAGACACTGAGACACAAAGACACTAGGACACTGGGGCACTGGGACACTGGGACTCTGAGACAGTGAGACACAGAGACACAAATACACTGGGACACTGGGATACTGGGACACGGAGACACGGAGACACTAGGATACCTTGACACTGGGACACAGAGACTCTAGGACACTGGGACACTGGGACACTGAGACACGGAAACACGGAGACGCAGAGACACTAGGACACTGGGACACTTGGACACACAGACATAGAGACAAATGACACTGGGACACTGGGATACAGGGACACAGAGACAACTAGGACACTGGGACACTGAGACACTGAGACACAAGGGAAACTAGGACACTGGGACACTGGGACACTGGGACACTGAGGCACTGAGACACTGAGGCACAAAGACACTAGGACACTGTGACACTGAGAAACAATGACACTAGAACACTGAGACACTGGGGCACTGAGGCACTGTGACACTGAGACACAAAATCACCAGGGCACTGGGACACGGAGACAAGGAGACACGGAGACACTAGTACACTGGGACACTGGAACACGGAGACACAGGGACACTGGGACACTGGGACACAGAGACACAGAGACACATAGACACTGGGACACGGAGACATGGAGACACAGAGACACTAGGATACTGGGACACAGAGACACTGGGACACTGGGACACAGAGACACAGAGACACAGAGACACTTGGCACGGAGACACTGGGACACTGGGACACTGGGACACGGAGACTCGGAGACACGGAGACACTGGGACACTGAGACATGGAGGCACTAGGGCACTGCGACACTGGGACACAGAGACTCTAGGACACTGAGACACTGGGACACAGAGACTCTAGGACACTGCAACACTGGGACACTGGGACACTGGAACACGGAGACTCGGAGACACGGAGACACTGGGACACTGAGACATGGAGGCACTAGGGCACTGCGACACTGGGACACAGAGACTCTAGGACACTGCAACACTGGGACACTGGGGCACTGAGACATGAGACGCCAGGACACTGGGACACTTGGACACTGAGACATGAGACACAGAGCCACTAGGACACAGAGACAGTAGGACACTGGGACACTGAGACACTGAGACACTGAGATACAACGACACTGGGACACTGGAACACTGAGACACTGGGACAATGAGGCACTGTTACACTGAGACACAAAGACACTAGGGCACTGGGACACAGAGACACGGAGACACAGAGACACAGAGACACAAGGACACTGGGACACTGGGACATGGAGACACGGAGAAACAGAGATACTAGGACACTGGGATACTGGGACACGGAGACACAGAGACACAGGGACACTGGGACACGGAGACCCAGAGACACAGAGACACTGGGACACTGGGACACGGAGACACTGAGACACTAGGACACTGGGACACTGAGACACGGAGACACTAGGACACTGGGACACTGAGACACGGAGACACTAGGACACTGTGACACTGGGACACTGGGACACGGAGACCCAGAGACACAGAGACACTGGGACACTGGGACACGGAGACCCAGAGACACGGAGACACGGGGACACTGGGACACTTGGACATGGAGACACGGAGACACAGAGACACTGGGACACTGAGACACGGAGACACTAGGACACTGGGACAATAGGACACTAGGACACAGAGACTCTAGGACACAGAGACACTACGACACTGGGACACGGAGACACGGAGACACAGAGACACTAGGACACTGGGGTGCTGGAACACGGAGACACTAGGACACTGGGATACTGGGACAGGGAGACACTAGGACACTGGGATACTGGGACACGGAGACACAGAGGCACTGAGACATTGGAACACTGGAACACTGAGTCACTAGAAGACTGAGGCACTGAGACACAGAGACACTGGGACACTGGGACACTGAGAAACTGAGACACAAAGTCACTAGGACACTGGGACACGGAGACACAGAGACACAAGGACACTGGGATACTGGGACACGGAGACACAGAGACACAGGGACACTGGGACACTGGAGCATGGGGTCATGGAGACACTGGGACACTGGGACAGAGAGACACGGAGACACAGAGACACTAGGACACTGAGACAATGAGACACAGAGACGTAGAGACACTAGGACACTGGGACACTTGGACACTGGGACACTGGGGCACTGCGGCACAGTGACAAAGAGCCACTGGGACACTGGAAAACTGGGACACTGGGACACTGAGACACAGAGACACAGAGACACTAGGACACTGGGACACTGTGACACTGGGACACTGTGACACTGAGACACTAGGATACTGGGACACTAGTACACTGGGATACTGGAACACTGAGACACGTAGGCGCCAGGACACTGGGACACAGAGACACGGATACACAGAGACACTAAGACACTGGGACACATGGACACTGGGTCACTGGGACACAGAGAAACGGACACACTGGGACACTGAGACACAGAGACACAGATACACTACTTCCATCTCTGTTCAGTAACTGCTCCTCATGTATCTAGGGTGTTGGGGAACTGTCTCTGAAGGGGAGAACCCCTTCCTCCAGGAGTGCCTTCATTTGTCCAGCAGACCCTGTGTCCATTACCCACTGCCCGTTCACACAAGCCTCGATAAGGGTATGGCCACCCCTATCCTGAAGTAAGGGTCTGAAAGAAACGACGTGTGTGGTTGAGGCGCGGCATCCCGATCGCAATTCCCCCTCACCTGCAGAATCTACCCCCAACCTCAGCAACTGAACCCAGGTATCATTCCTGTCTCTGAATCCAGCTTCTCATCCCTCATTCTTCAACTTTTCTTTTCACTTTTCTAATTCTTTAGTCAGCCTATCCCTGTCCTCTGTCAACTGACGGGTCGGGATCCGGGCACCACCTGGTCCTGCTCCTTTTATGCAACTCCTCGCGGGATTCATCCACTCAGGTCCTTCTGCCTTCCATCGCTGTAACCCCGATCTCACTTCCATGACTGAAATTCATGCAGCTCTTTGATACAAGCTTTCTACCATCGTCCCCGCCCCAGGCAACTACTTCCAGAACTACTGAAGGGGTTCGGAGAGTCAAAATGGTCTCTATGTGTATCATCACCGTAATGACTGATAGCAATCCAATTACTTCCCAAACTTTTACATAACTGGAATATATGTTCCCCCACTTCCCTGGGTCCTTCCCCTGGTAATAATGCAAGCCGCTTTATTAACTGTGGCCCTGAGTGACTTGACCAAGCAGAGCCCTGGAAGTTGTTTCAAAACCTACTACTTTTCCCGGTGATTCCCTAAAGCTAGCAGAATCGTGTGATCCCTCGGTTTCTCTGATATGTTCCCTGACTGCCACCATCCCAGAATATTACACCACCATTGGGCAAACTTATTAAGATCCTGAACTGGTGCAGGTCCCACATCACCAAGGATAGCTCTCATGTCCTTTAACTTTATCTCTCCTCACTCATATCAGGAATCCCCCAAACCACTTAAAAACATAAGAAATAGGAGCTTTAGGCGGCCATTCGGCCCCTCGAGCCTGCTCCGCCATTCAATACGATCATGGCTGATCTGATCATGGACTCAGCTCCACTTCCCCACCCGCTCCCCATAACCCCTTATCGTTTAAGAAACTGTTTATTTCTGTCTTAAATATATTCAATGTCCCAGCCTCCACAGCTCCCTGAGGCAGCGAATTCCACAGATTTACAACCTTCTGAGAGAAGAAATTCCACCTCATCTCAGTTTTAAATGGGCGGCCCCTTATTCTAATATCATGCCCCCTAGTTCTAGTCTCCTCCATCAGTGGAAACATCCTCTCTGCATCCACCTTGTCAAGTCCCCTCATAATCTTAAACGTTTTGATAAGATCACCTCTCATTCATCTGAATTCGAATGAGCAGAAGCCTAACCTACTCAATCTTTCCTCATAAGTCAACCCCCTCATCCCCGGAATCAACCGAGTGAACCCTCTCTGAGCTGCCTCCAAAGCAAGTATATCCTTTCGTAAATATGGAAACCAAAACTGCACGCAGTACTCCAGGTGTGGCCTCACCAATACCCTGTATAACTGTAGCAAGACTTCCCTGCTTTTAAACTCCATCCCCTTTGCAATAAAAGCCAAGATACCATTGGCCTTCCTGATCATTTGCTGTACCTGCATACTATCCTTTTGTGTTTCATAGAAACATAGAAAATAGGTGCAGGAGCAGGCCATTCAGCCCTTCGAGCCTGCACCGCCATTCAATAAGATCATGGCTGATCATTCACCTCTTTACCCCTTTCCTGCTTTCTCTCCATACTCCTTGATCCCTTTAGCCGTAAGAGCCATATCTAACTCCCTCTTGACTATATCCAATGAACTGGTATCAACAACTCTCTGCGGTAGGGAATTCGACAGGTTAACAACTCTCTGAACGAAGACATTTCTTCTCATCTCAGTCCTACATGGCTTACCCCTTATCCTTACACTATGTCCCCTGGTCCTGGACTTCTCCAACATCGGGAACATTCTTCCTGCATCTAACCTGTCCAATCCCGTCAGAATCTTATATGTTTCTATGAGATCCCCTCTCATCCTTCTAAACTCCAGTGAATAAAGGCCCAGTCGATCCAGTCTCTCCTCATATGTCAGTCCTGCCATTCCTGGAAACAGTCTGGTGACCCTTCACTGTACTCCCTCAAAAGCAAGAAATTCCTTCCACAGATTAGGAGAACAAAACTGAACACAATATTCCAGGTGAGGCCTCACTAAGGCCCTGTGCAACTGCAGTAAGACCTCCCTGCTCCTATACTCAAATCCTCTCGCTATGAAGGCCAAAATACCACTTGCTTCTTCACCGCCTGCTGTACCTGCATGCCAACTTTCAATGACTGATGTACTATGACACCTAGGTCTCGTTGCACCTCCCCTTTTCCTAAACTACCGCCATTCAGATAATATTCTGCATTCGTGTTTTTGCACCAAAGTGGATAATCTCACATTTATCCACATTATACCGCATCTGCCATGCGTTTACCCACTCAGCTAACCTGTCGAAGTCACCCTGCAGCCTCTTAGCGTCCTCCTCACAGCTCACACCGCCACTCAGCTTAGTCATCTGCAAACTTGGAGATATTATACTCAATTCCTTCATCTAAATCATTAATGTATATTGTAAATAGCTGGGGTCCCAGCACTGAGTCCTGCGGCACCCCACTAGTCACTGGCTGCCATTCTGAAGAGGACCCGTTTATCCCGACTCTCTGCTCCCTGTCTGCCAACCAGTTCGCTATCCACATCAGTACATTACCCCCAATACCATGTGCTTTAATTTTGCACACCAATCTCTTGTGTGGGACCTTGTCAAAAACCCTTTGAAAGTCCAAATACACCACATCCACTGGTTCTCCCTTGTCCACTCTACCAGTTACATGCTCAAAAAATTCCAGAAGATTTGTCAAGCATGATTTCCCTTTCATAAATCCATGCTGACTTGGACCGATCCTGTCACTGCTTTCCAAATGCGCTGCTATTTCATATTTAATAATTGATTCCAACATTTTCCTCACTACTGATGTCAGGCTAACCAGTCTATAATTGCTCATTTTCTCTCTCCCTCCTTTCTTAAAAAGTGATGTTACATTAGCTACCTTCCATTCCATCGGAACAGATCAAGATTCGATAGACTGTTGGAAAATGATCACCAATGCATCCACTATTTCTAGGGCTACTTCCTTAAGTACTCTGGGATGCAGACAATCAGGCCCCAGGGATTTATCGGCCTTCAATCCCAACAATTTCGCTAACACAATTTCCTGACTAATAAGGATTTCCTTCAGTTCCTCTTTCTCACTAGATCCTCGGTCCCCTAGTATTTCCGGAAGGTTATTTGTGTCTTCCTTCGTGAAGTCAGAACCAAAGTATTTGTTTAACTGGTCCGCCATTTCTTTGTTCCCCATTATAAATTCACCTGAATCTGACTGCAAGGGACCTATGTTTGTCTTCACTAATCTTTTTCTGATGCACAAGTACCCCCAGGTCCTGTTGTACTGCCGCACTTTGCAATCTTTCTCCATTTAAATAATAACTTGCTCTTTGATTTTTTTTCTGCCTAAGTGCATGACCTCACACTTTCCAACATTATATTCCATCTGCCAAATTTTTTCCCACTCACTTCGCCTGTCTATGTCCTTTTCAAGATTTTTTGTGTCCCCCTCACACATTGCTTTTCCTCCCATCTTTGTATTGTCAGCAAACTTGGCTATGTTACACTCGGTCCCTTCATCCAAGTGGTTAATATAGATTGTAAATAGCTGGAGTCCCAGCACTGATCCCTGCGGCACTCCACTAGTTACTGGTTGCCAACCAGAGAATGAACCATTTATCCTGACTCTCTGTTTTGTTAGTTAGCCAATCCTCTATCCATTTTAATATATTAGCCCCAACCACGTGAACTTTTATCTTGTGCAGTAACCTTTTATGTGGCAGCTTGTTGGGCCTATGCTCATTGGAGTTTAGAAGAATGAGAGGTGATCTTATTGAAACGTATAAGATACTGATGGGGCTCGGCAGGGTAGATGCTGAGAGGATGTTTCCCCTCGTTGCGGAATGTAGTACCAGGGGGCTTTGTTTCAGAATAAGGGCTCGCCCATTTAAGATGGAGATGAGGAGGAATTGATTCTCTCAGAGGGTCGTGAATCACTGGAACTCTCTGCCGCACACTGATTATTGCACTATCGGGGAGTCAAGGGCTATGGGGATAGCACGGGGAAAAGTAGACTTGAGGCCCAGATCAGATCAGCCACGATGTTATTGAATGGTAGAGCAGGCTCGAAGGGCCAAATGGGCTACTCCTGCTCCTATTTCTTATGTTCTTAAGGGGCATAACCTCAAATATTAGAGCTAGGCCGATCAGGGGGTGATGTCAGTCAAACCTTCTTCACACAAAGGGTAGTTGAAATCTGGGACTCTCTCCCCACAGAAAACTGTTGGGGCTGGGGGTTAATTGCAAATTTCAATACTAAGAATTTTGTTGGGTGAGAGTATCAAGGGATGGGAAGCAGTGACTAGTGGGGTGCCTCAGGGCTCAGTGCTGGGACCCCAGCTATTTATAATATACATTAATGATTTAGATGAAGGAATTGTGTAATATCTCAAGGTTTGCAGATGACACTAAGTTCGGTGGCGGTGAGAGCTGTGAGGAGGATGCTAAGAAGCTGCAGGTTGACTTGGACAGGTTAGGTGAGTGGGCAAATGCATGGCAGCTGCAGTATAATGTGGGACACTTTGGTGGCAAAAACAGGAAGGCAGAATATTATCTGAATGGTGGCAGATTAGGAAAAGGGGAGGTGAAACGAGACCTGGGTGTCATGGTACATCAGTCATTGAAAGTAGCGAGGGCTGTGGCTGGTGAGGTGACCATGGTCGGGGACCTGCTCGATGGCGGAGGAGCGGGCTGGATGGCGCCAGACACGCTGGCGCGGCGCCTAAATTCCGGCAACGTCTGCCGCACGGCCGATGCCATCGAGTCGCTGAAAACAGCTCTGGGCCCCGACTCCGTTAGGTGCATCGAGGAGGCTCAAGCACGTGGGTAAATCCTGTCCGAACTGACCACTGTCCGGACGGAATTCCTCATTGGCGCCAAACCCTGGAACCTCCCTCGGGGGCCGGCGCCTCACAATTTGAGCCGCCTCGAGGAAATCTCCTCCGTGCCTTTCAGTTCCGCGCGGAGGGGTTTCCTGTACGGGCTGCTCCTGCACACTCCCAACTTTGCCACCCTCGCCTGCCGTCCGGACACGCCATGGCGTACCATCTTGCCGTCCGGAGGAGGCGGGGATCTCCGATGGAGGGCACTCTACGCGGGAGTCCTCCCAGTATTTATCGGGGACTTGGCCTGGAGGGTGGTGCACGGAGCAGTGCCGTGCAATAAATTTTTAAGCCGGTTCACGGGCTCCCAGGCCGCCTGCAATTTCTGTGGTCTGGAAGAGTACGTGGTCCATTTTTTTATTGAATGCACGAGGTTACAGCCCCTGTTTTATTATTTAAAGGGGCTGCTCCTGAAATTCTGGCTGCACTTCAGTCACACTCTCCTGATCTTTGGGCACCCTGTGCGGAGGGGAGCGGGTTGGTCCGAGGGCCTCCTCGTAGGACTGCTCCTGGGCACGGCCAAGGGTGCCATCAGCCGGTCCAGGCAGCGGGCGGTCGAGGGGGTCGTTCAACCTGACTGCCTGCCTCTCTTCCGCGTGTACATCTGCGCCAGGGTGTCCTTGGAGATGGAGCACGCGGTGTCCACCGGTACGCTCGCGGCCTTCCGCGAGAGGTGGGCACCGGAGGGACTGGAGTGCATCATCACGCCCGGCAACCAAATTTTAATTTGATTTTATGTTTTAAAGTTTAATTTTGTTTTAATTGCCGGTGTTTTTAGTGTCCCCTTCCCCTTTTATAGGGGGCACTTGGAGGAAAAAGAAATATATATGATTTTAGTGCCCAAAAAAACTTTAAAAAAAAACAAAAACAAAAAAAAAATCAAAACAAAAACACAAAAAAAGGGCCTTGTAAATGTTTGGTGTTCCCCCCAGATCGGGGGGACACGATTTAAGAATTAATGTTTTAGTTTCCTCCCAAAGGAGTTCTGTGGACAAGGACTCCAAGGTCCCATTGTTCATCTATACTAAGTGGCCTATCGCTTAATGTGTATACCCTTTCCTTATTAGCCCTCCCAAAGTGCATCACCTCACACTTCTCTGCCCACCTGACCAGTAGATTGATATCCTCCTGCAGCCCATGACTTTCCTCTTCATTATCAACCACACAGCCAGTTTTAGTGTCGTCTGCAAACGTCTTAATCATACTCCCTATATTCAAATCTAAATCATTGATATATACCACAACAAGCAAGGGACCCAATACTGAGCCCTGCAGAACCCCATTGGAAACATCTTTCCAGTCACAAACATCCATCAATCATTACCCTTTGCTTCCTACCTCTGAGCCAATTTTGGATCCAACTTGCCACTTTGCCCTGGAACCCATGGGCTTTAACCTTGACCAGTCTACCATGCGGGACCTTATCAAAAGCCTTGCTAAAGTCCATTTATACTACATAATATGCACTACCCTCATTGACCCTTTTGGTTACCACCACAAAAAATCAATCAGGTTAGTCAAACACGATCTTCCCTTAACAAATCCATGCTGACTGTTCCTAATTAATCCTTGCCTATCCAAATGCAGATTTATCCTGTCTTTCTGAGTTTTTTCCAATAATTTTCCCACCACTGAGGTTAGGCTGACAGGCCTGTAATTACTCGGCCTATCCCTTTTCCCCTTCTTAAACAAGGGTACTACATTCGCAGTCCTCCAATCCTCCGGCACCATGCCCATATCCAAAGAGGACTGGAAAATGATGGTCAAGACTTCTGCTATTTCCTCTTACTTTGCTCAACAGCCTGGGATGCATTTCATCCGGGCCTGGGGACATATCAAAGCTGCTAAACCCCTTAATACCCCCCCCCCCCCTCCACTATTTATTTCATCAAGAATATCACACTCCTCCTCAAAACAGTATCTGCAATACCTCTTTCCTTTGTGAAAACAGATGCAAAGTATTCATTAAGAACCCTACCAACATCTTCCACTTCCACACAAAGATTACCCTCATGGCCTCTAATAGGCCCGACTCTTTCTTTAGTTCCCTTCTTACTCTTAATATATTTATAGAACATCTTGGGGTTTTCCTTTAATTTTACTGGCCAAGAATTTCTCGTGCTCTCTCTTAACATTCCTAATATCCTTGTTAATTTTGCCTCAACTTTCTATATGCTGCAGATTCTAAAGTATTTAGCTGTAATGACATAAGTGTCCTTTTTCTTAATCCTCTTTCTCCCTTTCTCTCTCCATTCTTCCTGTTTCATTCCTTTTCTCTTACACTTTCCCTCCGACCTTTCTCTCTTTTCTATCTCCTCTCTCCATTCTATTATATTTTTGTTTCTCTCTTTGCCCTCCAATTTCTCCTTTCACTCTTCCACTTTTCCCTCTCTCTCCATTGTCCTTCCTTCTCTCCTTCTCTCTTTTTCCTGTTATACACCCGTCCCCTATGCAAGAGAGGGAGAGATGCCCTCTGTGAATGCACCATTTTCTGCTTTTAAGATGGCAGAACCTATAAATTGACTAAATCCTAATAACGCGGTATGCCTTGCAGGCCAAGAGCCTTTTTGTTCAACTTTAATAAATACAGACAAGTGAAGTGAATTCCAATGAGTAGAGGCTCGACCTTTCCTCTTGTCAACCCCCTCATCTCTGGAATCAACCTGGTGAACCTTTTCTGAACTGCCTCCAAAGCAAGTTTATCCTTAAATATGGAAACTAACTGCATGCAGTATTCCATGTGTGGCCTCATCAATACCTTGTACAACTGTAGTAAGACTTCCCTGCTTTTATATTCCATTCCCTCTCCAATAAATGTCAAGATTCCATTGGCCTTCCTGATCACTTGCTGTACCTGCATACTAATCTTTGGTGTTTCATGCACCAGGACCACAGGTCCTGCTGTACTGCGGCACTTTGCAATTTTTCTCCATTTAAATAATAACTTGCTCTTTGATGTTTTGTGCCAAAGTGCATAACCTTACATTTTCCAACATTATACTCCATCTGCCAAATTTTTGCCCAAACACTTAGCCTGTATGCAGGTTTTGTTACCTCACACAGTGCTTTTCCTCCCATCCTTTTCATCAGCAAACTTGGCTACGCTACACTTGGCCCGTTCATCCAAGTCATTAATATAGATTGTAAATAGTTGGGTTGAATTCAATTAGAAAAGTCGAATCGAACAAAGTACTGTTTTTCAATGTGGTTGCAGAAAGGAAATGTTTCTGTATTTGCACGGTGTCCTTTGAAAATTAGTGTTTCCACGGGTGAATAAACCAATAAACGTTATTCAAAGTTACCTTTTTTAGATACTAAGTGTAGTGCATAGGGTTAATTTTATAATTGGCGGCCAGGTCACCTGATCATATGGGAGGAGCTTATTGAGCTTAAATACCGAGCTCTGGGACTTGTTTGCTCAGATGACCTCCGGAGGTAGAAGGGAAGGCAGCGGAAAAACAGTGAGTTGGGTCGGAGTGCTGCATTTCTTTTGCTGTTGGGACTTTATTCCCCATTCTTACTGAAACCTAATTGTTCCTAAAGCTCATTCTCCCTGAAACCCTTTCTTGGTTCCTGATGAGGCCTAGAAGGGGTGAAACATACTGGGTGTCTTTAAAGGGGAGGTGCAATGAGACCTGGGTGTCATGGTACATCAGTCATTGAAGGTTGGCATGCAGGCACAGCAGGTGGTTAAGAAAGCAAATGGCATGTTGGCCTTCATAGCGAGGGGATTTGAGTACAGGGGCAGGGAGGTGTTGCTACAGTTGTACAGGGCCTTGGTGAGGCCACACCTGGAGTATTGTGTACAGTTTTGGTCTCCTAACTTGAGGAAGGACATTCTTGCTATTGAGGGAGTGCAGCAAAGGTTCACCAGACTGATTCCCAGGATGGTGGGACTGACATATCAAGAAAGACTGGGTCAACTAGGCTTGTATTCACTGGAGTTCAGAAGAATGAGCGGGGATCTCAAATGTTTAAAATTCTGATGGGTTTAGACAGGTTAGATGCAGGAAGAATGTTCCCAATGTTGGGGAAGTCCAGAACCAGGGGTCGCAGTCTAAGGATAAGGGGTAAGCCATTTAGAACTGAGATGAGGAGAAACTTCTTCACCCAGAGAGTGGTGAACCTGTGGAATTCTCTACCACAAAGTTGTTGAGGCCAATTCACTAAATATATTCAAAAAGGAGTTAGATATAGTGGATCAAGGGGTATGGTGAGAAAGCAGGAATGGGGTACTGAGGTTGCATGTTCAGCCATGAACTCATTGAATGGTGGTGCTGGCTAGAAGTGCTGAATGGCCTACTCCACCTATTTTCTATGTTTCTATTCCTTTCTGAAATCAATCCCTAACCCTAAATGCAGTGGGTTACTTCTGATAGTGCTATTTTTAGCATTTATAAAAAAAAAAAAGTTTTCTTGAAGGTGGCCAGACAGGACGTTTGGGTCAACATGCGACAGGGATGGGCCTGAGGCGCTTGGTTTCTTTTCAGATGGCCACTGTTCGTGGACCTTGCGTGGCCTTGGCTTGCAGCCCTTTCGACTTTGGTCTCATCTGTTCTGTGCCTGCCTGTGGTGAGGGGTGTGTGAGTTAAGTTGAAGTGGTGATAGGTGAGTTAGGGCTCATAGAAATAAAAGTTTGGCTAAGGCAATTGAAAGTCTGAGTAGTAAGCTTTGGGCCTCGTGAGCCGATCAAAAGCGGCAGTTATGGATTCTGGAAAATCCCATGGTGGGCGGGCGGGCGGTCCATCGCATTGCAACAGATGTCTGGTTCAAATGGCCTGGATAAGGGTTTGCCTTGTAGATTTGGTTTTTTGTAGTCTTCTGGTCTGGAATTCCGTGACACCAGAATAATGTTTGGTTGCGAATGACCTGGATGGCGGTTATTCCATCCAGGGTCATGGCAGTAATCTGCAGTCTATATCCTGTCTCGTGTCATGGAATTCTGGTATGATGTCATGTTGCTTTAAGTATCAGGATCCAAATGGCCCGGAGAACTGTTTGTCTGGGCTAGGGATAAAGAACGGTCTTTATCATGTCTGTGGTCGTGGACCTGGTGTGCAGTGATCAACAAATCCATAACCCTAACTATTACTTGCACCCTTCTCCCAAGTATGTGAGGCACCCTCTCCTTCCCCTGGTGACAGTTTACAACCTTGGCCCATTTAAGTCTATCCCGGTTGGTGGTAGGCGAATCCTAAAGATGCTAACTGGGTCTAAGTCTGGACTATCGCTCCCAAAAGGAACAACCCGAGAATGTAACGATCCTTCAGATCACTTTGTAAAATAAAGTTTTAGCTTGATTGCAATTATCTTCGATATTGTAAGGGACCGGGCTCTCATGTCGTGTACCTCCACCAAAAGTGTGCTTGAGATGTGGTTTGTTATTGATACACTGACTATTCAAAGCGATTTATTGAAAGAACTGATAGTCTACAGTTCGCGAGTCAGTCAATCGCAACATTAACAGTTCTAAACAATGCAATATAATATTTGTAGTGGAGAGTCTTACTTTTAAATCTGACCTTTTACAGTATTAGTCCTTCACATTGTTTAAGCAGGATATCCATCAATTATCAAGGTAGCAGTCCCCTTCAATCCCCGTGAACTAGGCGACCACAACAAAAGCACGATGCCTTTTGCCTTGCTCTGTAATCACCAAACTCTGCACGAGAGAGATGTGCCCCTCCGTGGGATCATTTTAACTGGAGAGCGAGGGCACCTCCAGAACTCTGAAGCCTAAAAGGGAAAACTGAGTTTCCACCGTGAAAAGGATTTCAACCGACTTGCAAGGATTTGCTTTGATCTGTAGCCACGCAGACGAGGTATCTCCAGGAAAGGTTCATACTGTGCATGGGGAGAATTGTAAGGAAACCCAGGCATGCAGTGACTGCGCCCAACCCAAATACCTGTAACCTTTTAAAGGATGTTTTAAACTTTTTTGTAAGTGTGGAAGCTTTGCCAATTGTCAATGTTTGGAGAGTTCAAGAATCTTTTGTCTGAAAGCCTGTATTTAAAATAAATGTCTTTGCTTTAGCTGCGGCCGCCTTTTCGGTCAGTATTTTTTTATCCTTTGTGGTGTTGTCCTGGATGTAGGAAGTTTCTTGATTGTATAGCTATTATTGAAAGACATTGAGTTAGAAACTTGGGTGCATTATTTTGACTGATTTATGGAGTAACACAATGCACAAGGCCTATTGTGCAGAAGGTAAGCTTTACCCTTGAAGTTAGATGCCATGAATTTAATTAGAAAAATCGAACCCTAACAATTTGGTTGCAGAAAGACAAGTCTGTCTTTGCGTGGTAAACCCTTGAAAATTAAAATGGAGTTATTGATGATTCACATTTGAAAACACAATTTTCATTGTGGACTCGGTGAATTTCTAGTTATTTCAGTCTCTGGTTCCAGATATGAGACTTTCACATTGAGGAGAAAAGGAAAATGCCCTATATTCTCGGGAAATTGTTGTTTGGAATCATTTTTAAATTTGTGGTGACTTAATGACTGTTTTGCTCTGCCTTCGAAACCTAAAGAATTAATCCTTTCCAACGGCAGGCATTCGTTCTGCAATTAATGTTTCAATTCACTTGAATTGTAGAATTACGTTTAAAAGAGATTGGACATTATTAAATTCCTTAAATTTAAGTGAATATTTGCCGCATGAGGCAGAAGGAATGTTATGCTTTGACAAAATAACCCGTTGGGCTCTTAAGCAGAGTCGCAATAGATTCTATTTTAAGTTGGTCGAAAAGCAGTGCTGAACCTAACTCTAAATTTTAACTTAAACCTATACCCAAACTTAAACCTGAATAGACCCTGACTGTAAAATGCTATTCTAAACTTAAACCAAAATAGAGGCCCTGGCCCTAAAACCGAATCTAAAGTTAAAGCAAATACAGACCCTGACCCGAAAACTCAAAACAAACTTAAACCAAAATAGACAGATGCGATAACAAGAGCTGGCCCTAGCATAAAGCTAAATGGACATGGCCTAAACAATCTGTTTCCCTGAAGCCGAAACGAAAGGTATGTAGGAAGATCACAGAACGGACCTGAAGTTGAACATAAATTGACTTTGGAATCGAAACTGGCTCTAAAGCTTAACCCGAACCCAAAAGTTAAATGGACAGAGCCAGGGTTATAAGTGTAGGGTTATAAGTGTAGGGTTATAAGTGTAGGGTTATAAGTGTAGGGTTATAAGTGTAGGGTTATAAGTGTAGGGTTATAAGTGTAGGGTTATAAGTGTAGGGTTATAAGTGTAGGGTTATAAGTGTAGGGTTATAAGTGTAGGGTTATAAGTGTAGGGTTATAAGTGTAGGGTTATAAGTGTAGGGTTATAAGTGTAGGGTTATAAGTGTAGGGTTATAAGTGTAGGGTTATAAGTGTAGGGTTATAAGTGTAGGGTTATAAGTGTAGGGTTATAAGTGTAGGGTTATAAGTGTAGGGTTATAAGTGTAGGGTTATAAGTGTAGGGTTATAAGTGTAGGGTTATAAGTGTAGGGTTATAAGTGTAGGGTTATAAGTGTAGGGTTATAAGTGTAGGGTTATAAGTGTAGGGTTATAAGTGTAGGGTTATAAGTGTAGGGTTATAAGTGTAGGGTTATAAGTGTAGGGTTATAAGTGTAGGGTTATAAGTGTAGGGTTATAAGTGTAGGGTTATAAGTGTAGGGTTATAAGTGTAGGGTTATAAGTGTAGGGTTATAAGTGTAGGGTTATAAGTGTAGGGTTATAAGTGTAGGGTTATAAGTGTAGGGTTATAAGTGTAGGGTTATAAGTGTAGGGTTATAAGTGTAGGGTTATAAGTGTAGGGTTATAAGTGTAGGGTTATAAGTGTAGGGTTATAAGTGTAGGGTTATAAGTGTAGGGTTATAAGTGTAGGGTTATAAGTGTAGGGTTATAAGTGTAGGGTTATAAGTGTAGGGTTATAAGTGTAGGGTTATAAGTGTAGGGTTATAAGTGTAGGGTTATAAGTGTAGGGTTATAAGTGTAGGGTTATAAGTGTAGGGTTATAAGTGTAGGGTTATAAGTGTAGGGTTATAAGTGTAGGGTTATAAGTGTAGGGTTATAAGTGTAGGGTTATAAGTGTAGGGTTATAAGTGTAGGGTTATAAGTGTAGGGTTATAAGTGTAGGGTTATAAGTGTAGGGTTATAAGTGTAGGGTTATAAGTGTAGGGTTATAAGTGTAGGGTTATAAGTGTAGGGTTATAAGTGTAGGGTTATAAGTGTAGGGTTATAAGTGTAGGGTTATAAGTGTAGGGTTATAAGTGTAGGGTTATAAGTGTAGGGTTATAAGTGTAGGGTTATAAGTGTAGGGTTATAAGTGTAGGGTTATAAGTGTAGGGTTATAAGTGTAGGGTTATAAGTGTAGGGTTATAAGTGTAGGGTTATAAGTGTAGGGTTATAAGTGTAGGGTTATAAGTGTAGGGTTATAAGTGTAGGGTTATAAGTGTAGGGTTATAAGTGTAGGGTTATAAGTGTAGGGTTATAAGTGTAGGGTTATAAGTGTAGGGTTATAAGTGTAGGGTTATAAGTGTAGGGTTATAAGTGTAGGGTTATAAGTGTAGGGTTATAAGTGTAGGGTTATAAGTGTAGGGTTATAAGTGTAGGGTTATAAGTGTAGGGTTATAAGTGTAGGGTTATAAGTGTAGGGTTATAAGTGTAGGGTTATAAGTGTAGGGTTATAAGTGTAGGGTTATAAGTGTAGGGTTATAAGTGTAGGGTTATAAGTGTAGGGTTATAAGTGTAGGGTTATAAGTGTAGGGTTATAAGTGTAGGGTTATAAGTGTAGGGTTATAAGTGTAGGGTTATAAGTGTAGGGTTATAAGTGTAGGGTTATAAGTGTAGGGTTATAAGTGTAGGGTTATAAGTGTAGGGTTATAAGTGTAGGGTTATAAGTGTAGGGTTATAAGTGTAGGGTTATAAGTGTAGGGTTATAAGTGTAGGGTTATAAGTGTAGGGTTATAAGTGTAGGGTTATAAGTGTAGGGTTATAAGTGTAGGGTTATAAGTGTAGGGTTATAAGTGTAGGGTTATAAGTGTAGGGTTATAAGTGTAGGGTTATAAGTGTAGGGTTATAAGTGTAGGGTTATAAGTGTAGGGTTATAAGTGTAGGGTTATAAGTGTAGGGTTATAAGTGTAGGGTTATAAGTGTAGGGTTATAAGTGTAGGGTTATAAGTGTAGGGTTATAAGTGTAGGGTTATAAGTGTAGGGTTATAAGTGTAGGGTTATAAGTGTAGGGTTATAAGTGTAGGGTTATAAGTGTAGGGTTATAAGTGTAGGGTTATAAGTGTAGGGTTATAAGTGTAGGGTTATAAGTGTAGGGTTATAAGTGTAGGGTTATAAGTGTAGGGTTATAAGTGTAGGGTTATAAGTGTAGGGTTATAAGTGTAGGGTTATAAGTGTAGGGTTATAAGTGTAGGGTTATAAGTGTAGGGTTATAAGTGTAGGGTTATAAGTGTAGGGTTATAAGTGTAGGGTTATAAGTGTAGGGTTATAAGTGTAGGGTTATAAGTGTAGGGTTATAAGTGTAGGGTTATAAGTGTAGGGTTATAAGTGTAGGGTTATAAGTGTAGGGTTATAAGTGTAGGGTTATAAGTGTAGGGTTATAAGTGTAGGGTTATAAGTGTAGGGTTATAAGTGTAGGGTTATAAGTGTAGGGTTATAAGTGTAGGGTTATAAGTGTAGGGTTATAAGTGTAGGGTTATAAGTGTAGGGTTATAAGTGTAGGGTTATAAGTGTAGGGTTATAAGTGTAGGGTTATAAGTGTAGGGTTATAAGTGTAGGGTTATAAGTGTAGGGTTATAAGTGTAGGGTTATAAGTGTAGGGTTATAAGTGTAGGGTTATAAGTGTAGGGTTATAAGTGTAGGGTTATAAGTGTAGGGTTATAAGTGTAGGGTTATAAGTGTAGGGTTATAAGTGTAGGGTTATAAGTGTAGGGTTATAAGTGTAGGGTTATAAGTGTAGGGTTATAAGTGTAGGGTTATAAGTGTAGGGTTATAAGTGTAGGGTTATAAGTGTAGGGTTATAAGTGTAGGGTTATAAGTGTAGGGTTATAAGTGTAGGGTTATAAGTGTAGGGTTATAAGTGTAGGGTTATAAGTGTAGGGTTATAAGTGTAGGGTTATAAGTGTAGGGTTATAAGTGTAGGGTTATAAGTGTAGGGTTATAAGTGTAGGGTTATAAGTGTAGGGTTATAAGTGTAGGGTTATAAGTGTAGGGTTATAAGTGTAGGGTTATAAGTGTAGGGTTATAAGTGTAGGGTTATAAGTGTAGGGTTATAAGTGTAGGGTTATAAGTGTAGGGTTATAAGTGTAGGGTTATAAGTGTAGGGTTATAAGTGTAGGGTTATAAGTGTAGGGTTATAAGTGTAGGGTTATAAGTGTAGGGTTATAAGTGTAGGGTTATAAGTGTAGGGTTATAAGTGTAGGGTTATAAGTGTAGGGTTATAAGTGTAGGGTTATAAGTGTAGGGTTATAAGTGTAGGGTTATAAGTGTAGGGTTATAAGTGTAGGGTTATAAGTGTAGGGTTATAAGTGTAGGGTTATAAGTGTAGGGTTATAAGTGTAGGGTTATAAGTGTAGGGTTATAAGTGTAGGGTTATAAGTGTAGGGTTATAAGTGTAGGGTTATAAGTGTAGGGTTATAAGTGTAGGGTTATAAGTGTAGGGTTATAAGTGTAGGGTTATAAGTGTAGGGTTATAAGTGTAGGGTTATAAGTGTAGGGTTATAAGTGTAGGGTTATAAGTGTAGGGTTATAAGTGTAGGGTTATAAGTGTAGGGTTATAAGTGTAGGGTTATAAGTGTAGGGTTATAAGTGTAGGGTTATAAGTGTAGGGTTATAAGTGTAGGGTTATAAGTGTAGGGTTATAAGTGTAGGGTTATAAGTGTAGGGTTATAAGTGTAGGGTTATAAGTGTAGGGTTATAAGTGTAGGGTTATAAGTGTAGGGTTATAAGTGTAGGGTTATAAGTGTAGGGTTATAAGTGTAGGGTTATAAGTGTAGGGTTATAAGTGTAGGGTTATAAGTGTAGGGTTATAAGTGTAGGGTTATAAGTGTAGGGTTATAAGTGTAGGGTTATAAGTGTAGGGTTATAAGTGTAGGGTTATAAGTGTAGGGTTATAAGTGTAGGGTTATAAGTTGTAGGGTTATAAGTGTAGGGTTATAAGTGTAGGGTTATAAGTGTAGGGTTATAAGTGTAGGGTTATAAGTGTAGGGTTATAAGTGTAGGGTTATAAGTGTAGGGTTATAAGTGTAGGGTTATAAGTGTAGGGTTATAAGTGTAGGGTTATAAGTGTAGGGTTATAAGTGTAGGGTTATAAGTGTAGGGTTATAAGTGTAGGGTTATAAGTGTAGGGTTATAAGTGTAGGGTTATAAGTGTAGGGTTATAAGTGTAGGGTTATAAGTGTAGGGTTATAAGTGTAGGGTTATAAGTGTAGGGTTATAAGTGTAGGGTTATAAGTGTAGGGTTATAAGTGTAGGGTTATAAGTGTAGGGTTATAAGTGTAGGGTTATAAGTGTAGGGTTATAAGTGTAGGGTTATAAGTGTAGGGTTATAAGTGTAGGGTTATAAGTGTAGGGTTATAAGTGTAGGGTTATAAGTGTAGGGTTATAAGTGTAGGGTTATAAGTGTAGGGTTATAAGTGTAGGGTTATAAGTGTAGGGTTATAAGTGTAGGGTTATAAGTGTAGGGTTATAAGTGTAGGGTTATAAGTGTAGGGTTATAAGTGTAGGGTTATAAGTGTAGGGTTATAAGTGTAGGGTTATAAGTGTAGGGTTATAAGTGTAGGGTTATAAGTGTAGGGTTATAAGTGTAGGGTTATAAGTGTAGGGTTATAAGTGTAGGGTTATAAGTGTAGGGTTATAAGTGTAGGGTTATAAGTGTAGGGTTATAAGTGTAGGGTTATAAGTGTAGGGTTATAAGTGTAGGGTTATAAGTGTAGGGTTATAAGTGTAGGGTTATAAGTGTAGGGTTATAAGTGTAGGGTTATAAGTGTAGGGTTATAAGTGTAGGGTTATAAGTGTAGGGTATAAGTGTAGGGTATAAGTGTAGGGTTATAAGTGTAGGGTTATAAGTGTAGGGTAAGTGTAGGGTTATAAGTGTAGGGTTATAAGTGTAGGGTTATAAGTGTAGGGTTATAAGTGTAGGGTTATAAGTGTAGGGTTATAAGTGTAGGGTTATAAGTGTAGGGTTATAAGTGTAGGGTTATAAGTGTAGGGTTATAAGTGTAGGGTTATAAGTGTAGGGTTATAAGTGTAGGGTTATAAGTGTAGGGTTATAAGTGTAGGGTTATAAGTGTAGGGTTATAAGTGTAGGGTTATAAGTGTAGGGTTATAAGTGTAGGGTTATAAGTGTAGGGTTATAAGTGTAGGGTTATAAGTGTAGGGTTATAAGTGTAGGGTTATAAGTGTAGGGTTATAAGTGTAGGGTTATAAGTGTAGGGTTATAAGTGTAGGGTTATAAGTGTAGGGTTATAAGTGTAGGGTTATAAGTGTAGGGTTATAAGTGTAGGGTTATAAGTGTAGGGTTATAAGTGTAGGGTTATAAGTGTAGGGTTATAAGTGTAGGGTTATAAGTGTAGGGTTATAAGTGTAGGGTTATAAGTGTAGGGTTATAAGTGTAGGGTTATAAGTGTAGGGTTATAAGTGTAGGGTTATAAGTGTAGGGTTATAAGTGTAGGGTTATAAGTGTAGGGTTATAAGTGTAGGGTTATAAGTGTAGGGTTATAAGTGTAGGGTTATAAGTGTAGGGTTATAAGTGTAGGGTTATAAGTGTAGGGTTATAAGTGTAGGGTTATAAGTGTAGGGTTATAAGTGTAGGGTTATAAGTGTAGGGTTATAAGTGTAGGGTTATAAGTGTAGGGTTATAAGTGTAGGGTTATAAGTGTAGGGTTATAAGTGTAGGGTTATAAGTGTAGGGTTATAAGTGTAGGGTTATAAGTGTAGGGTTATAAGTGTAGGGTTATAAGTGTAGGGTTATAAGTGTAGGGTTATAAGTGTAGGGTTATAAGTGTAGGGTTATAAGTGTAGGGTTATAAGTGTAGGGTTATAAGTGTAGGGTTATAAGTGTAGGGTTATAAGTGTAGGGTTATAAGTGTAGGGTTATAAGTGTAGGGTTATAAGTGTAGGGTTATAAGTGTAGGGTTATAAGTGTAGGGTTATAAGTGTAGGGTTATAAGTGTAGGGTTATAAGTGTAGGGTTATAAGTGTAGGGTTATAAGTGTAGGGTTATAAGTGTAGGGTTATAAGTGTAGGGTTATAAGTGTAGGGTTATAAGTGTAGGGTTATAAGTGTAGGGTTATAAGTGTAGGGTTATAAGTGTAGGGTTATAAGTGTAGGGTTATAAGTGTAGGGTTATAAGTGTAGGGTTATAAGTGTAGGGTTATAAGTGTAGGGTTATAAGTGTAGGGTTATAAGTGTAGGGTTATAAGTGTAGGGTTATAAGTGTAGGGTTATAAGTGTAGGGTTATAAGTGTAGGGTTATAAGTGTAGGGTTATAAGTGTAGGGTTATAAGTGTAGGGTTATAAGTGTAGGGTTATAAGTGTAGGGTTATAAGTGTAGGGTTATAAGTGTAGGGTTATAAGTGTAGGGTTATAAGTGTAGGGTTATAAGTGTAGGGTTATAAGTGTAGGGTTATAAGTGTAGGGTTATAAGTGTAGGGTTATAAGTGTAGGGTTATAAGTGTAGGGTTATAAGTGTAGGGTTATAAGTGTAGGGTTATAAGTGTAGGGTTATAAGTGTAGGGTTATAAGTGTAGGGTTATAAGTGTAGGGTTATAAGTGTAGGGTTATAAGTGTAGGGTTATAAGTGTAGGGTTATAAGTGTAGGGTTATAAGTGTAGGGTTATAAGTGTAGGGTTATAAGTGTAGGGTTATAAGTGTAGGGTTATAAGTGTAGGGTTATAAGTGTAGGGTTATAAGTGTAGGGTTATAAGTGTAGGGTTATAAGTGTAGGGTTATAAGTGTAGGGTTATAAGTGTAGGGTTATAAGTGTAGGGTTATAAGTGTAGGGTTATAAGTGTAGGGTTATAAGTGTAGGGTTATAAGTGTAGGGTTATAAGTGTAGGGTTATAAGTGTAGGGTTATAAGTGTAGGGTTATAAGTGTAGGGTTATAAGTGTAGGGTTATAAGTGTAGGGTTATAAGTGTAGGGTTATAAGTGTAGGGTTATAAGTGTAGGGTTATAAGTGTAGGGTTATAAGTGTAGGGTTATAAGTGTAGGGTTATAAGTGTAGGGTTATAAGTGTAGGGTTATAAGTGTAGGGTTATAAGTGTAGGGTTATAAGTGTAGGGTTATAAGTGTAGGGTTATAAGTGTAGGGTTATAAGTGTAGGGTTATAAGTGTAGGGTTATAAGTGTAGGGTTATAAGTGTAGGGTTATAAGTGTAGGGTTATAAGTGTAGGGTTATAAGTGTAGGGTTATAAGTGTAGGGTTATAAGTGTAGGGTTATAAGTGTAGGGTTATAAGTGTAGGGTTATAAGTGTAGGGTTATAAGTGTAGGGTTATAAGTGTAGGGTTATAAGTGTAGGGTTATAAGTGTAGGGTTATAAGTGTAGGGTTATAAGTGTAGGGTTATAAGTGTAGGGTTATAAGTGTAGGGTTATAAGTGTAGGGTTATAAGTGTAGGGTTATAAGTGTAGGGTTATAAGTGTAGGGTTATAAGTGTAGGGTTATAAGTGTAGGGTTATAAGTGTAGGGTTATAAGTGTAGGGTTATAAGTGTAGGGTTATAAGTGTAGGGTTATAAGTGTAGGGTTATAAGTGTAGGGTTATAAGTGTAGGGTTATAAGTGTAGGGTTATAAGTGTAGGGTTATAAGTGTAGGGTTATAAGTGTAGGGTTATAAGTGTAGGGTTATAAGTGTAGGGTTATAAGTGTAGGGTTATAAGTGTAGGGTTATAAGTGTAGGGTTATAAGTGTAGGGTTATAAGTGTAGGGTATAAGTGTAGGGTTATAAGTGTAGGGTTATAAGTGTAGGGTTATAAGTGTAGGGTTATAAGTGTAGGGTTATAAGTGTAGGGTTATAAGTGTAGGGTTATAAGTGTAGGGTTATAAGTGTAGGGTTATAAGTGTAGGGTTATAAGTGTAGGGTATAAGTGTAGGGTTATAAGTGCTAGGGTTATAAGTGTAGGGTTAATAAGTGTAGGGTTATAAGTGTAGGGTTATAGTGTAGGGTATAA
>NW_027251812.1:22500-27500 GCF_044704955.1 Pristiophorus japonicus | reverse complement strand
CACCAGCCGGAGCTGGCCCCACTCCGAGCCCTCCCACGTCGGACACGAGTCGCCAAATCGATCGGTGGATACCGAGCACACAACACGCAGGGGAACTTGGTGAAAGAACTGCGCGTGTGCTTAACTACTCAGTAAAACAGATTTCCCTCACTCAGGGGCTTGCATCTGTGACAGACAGCGTCCTTTGTTGCGCAAAGACGGAGGGCCGTTGGAACTAGTCTGTCCTGAGAGCCGGGCACGGGTACAAGCGGGGCTGCTGGCTCCCAGAGTACGATTTCAGCAAAACACCAAAGAGTTTGAAAAGTACAACAAAAGACTTTGTCAAAATTGTTCCAAGTCTCGCACACCGTTCATTTTGTGACTTTCCAAGTGCTCTTTTCAAAGGTCTCTTTCCTGAGATTGAGCACCTTTCAGCAAAGCATCACTTTTCGGGCGCTTTCAAAGTGTACCCGCTGTCGTAAAAATGTTCTGAAAATCGTGTTCCCGAAATCTCCGGGCACCCCGCCAACCCCCAAGGACAGAAATGACAAGTGTCAAGTTGGCGGGGCGTCGGGCCACCTGCTGCCGGCCATGAGCATCCAAATCCCCGCAGAAGGGGCATTTTCATTTCTTCATCGGGACTTCCGGCAATTTCCAAGGTTCAACTCATTAACGTTGTTCGCAGACACTTGCCAGAAAATGCAAGTGGCCACTTTGCCGGGCCGACTCGCTTGCCCAAGCGGGAAACCATCAACCGCAGGCCCGGTAAGGCGGCCGAATCTGACCTCATAGACTTCCACACAACGGGACTTTTGACTTTCCCGGCCGCGGGTGGCCTCCACCCGGCCTCAGCCATCAGCCCTGCCTGCCTCCAGCCGCCTTCTGGTTAATGAGTTATCCAGCCTGGCACTTCGGTTGCGCCAGCGAGACCAAGTCTCGGCTTTGGTTTAATGATTTGAGCCGAACCGACCTGCCCCCCGCCACCGCGGGCTGAACTCGGGCAGGTCTGCCGATTTCCCGACTCCTTTCGGGGCCTAATCGGGTCGCGCGAGCCGCCTGGCGCGATCGGGGCCCATGCCCCGGCCTCTGCCAGGCCTCGGGCAGCCGCTTTTGAAGCCCGACCAAAAACCCGAAAAATGGGCAAAAAGGGAATAAATTCCCGCCCAAAAAGGGTGAATAGTCGGTTGGGCGGCAGCCCTGGTCGGTCTCTGCAGACCTGGAGGCTCGAGACGTTTGTTTGGAAAACTCACCAAGTCTCGATTCTGCCACCTCCTACCTCTGTGCAGATACCCCGCCAACCCCCAAGGACAGAAATGACAAGTGTCAAGTTGGCGGGGCGTCGGGCCACCTGCTGCCGGCCATGAGCATCCAAATCCCCGCAAAAGGGGCATTTTCATTTCTTCATCGGGACTTCCGACAATTGCCGAGGTTCAACTCATTAACGTTGTTCGCAGACACTTGCCAGAAAATGCAAGTGGCCACTTTGCCGGGCCGACTCGCTTGCCCAAGCGGGAAACCATCAACCCGAAGGCCCGGTAAGGCGGCCGAATCTGACCTCATAGACTTCCACACAACGGGACTTTTGACTTTCCCGGCCGCGGGTGGCCTCCACCCGGCCTCAGCCATCAGCCCTGCCTGCCTCCAGCCGCCTTCTGGTTAATGAGTTATCCAGCCTGGCACTTCGGTTGCGCCAGCGAGACCAAGTCTCGGCTTTGGTTAATGATTTGAGCCGAACCGACCTGCCCCCCGCCCCCCCCGGGCTGAACTCGGGCAGGTCTGCCGATTTCCCGACTCCTTTCGGGGCCTAATCGGGTCGCGCGAGCCGCCTGGCGCGATCGGGGACCATGCCCCGGCCTCTGCCAGGCCTCGGGCAGCCGCTTTTGAAGCCCGACCAAAAACCCGAAAAATGGGCAAAAAGGGAATAAATTCCCGCCCAAAAAGGGTGAATAGTCGGTTGGGCGGCAGCCCTGGTCGGTCTCTGCAGACCTGGAGGCTCGAGACGTTTGTTTGGAAAACTCACCAAGTCTCGATTCTGCCACCTCCTACCTCTGTGCAGATACCCCGCCAACCCCCAAGGACAGAAATGACAAGTGTCAAGTTGGCAGGGCGTCGGGCCACCTGCTGCCGGCCATGAGCATCCAAATCCCCGCAAAAGGGGCATTTTCATTTCTTCATCGGGACTTCCGGCAATTTCCAAGGTTCAACTCATTAACGTTGTTCGCAGACACTTGCCAGAAAATGCAAGTGGCCACTTTGCCGGGCCGACTCGCTTGCCCAAGCGGGAAACCATCAACCGAAGGCCCGGTAAGGCGGCCGAATCTGACCTCATAGACTTCCACACAACGGGACTTTTGACTTTCCCGGCCGCGGGTGGCCTCCACCCGGCCTCAGCCATCAGCCCTGCCTGCCTCCAGCCGCCTTCTGGTTAATGAGTTATCCAGCCTGGCACTTCGGTTGCGCCAGCGAGACCAAGTCTCGGCTTTGGTTAATGATTTGAGCCGAACCGACCTGCCCCCCGCCACCGCGGGGCTGAACTCGGCAAGGTCTGCCGATTTCCCGACTCCTTTCGGGGCCTAATCGGGTCGCGCGAGCCGCCTGGCGCGATCGGGGCCCATGCCCCGGCCTCTGCCAGGCTCGGGCAGCCGCTTTTGAAGCCCGACCAAAAACCCGAAAAATGGGCAAAAAGGGGAATAAATTCCCGCCCAAAAAGGGTGAATAGTCGGTTGGGGCGGCAGCCCTGGTCGGTCTCTGCAGACCTGGAGGCTCGAGACGTTTGTTTGGAAAACTCACCAAGTCTCGATTCTGCCACCTCCTACCTCTGTGCAGATACCCCGCCAACCCCCAAGGACAGAAATGACAAGTGTCAAGTTGGCGGGGCGTCGGGCCACCTGCTGCCGGCCATGAGCATCCAAATCCCCGCAAAAGGGGCATTTTCATTTCTTCATCGGGACTTCCGGCAATTTCCAAGGTTCAACTCATTAACGTTGTTCGCAGACACTTGCCAGAAAATGCAAGTGGCCACTTTGCCGGGCCGACTCGCTTGCCCAAGCGGGAAACCATCAACCGAAGGCCCGGTAAGGCGGCCGAATCTGACCTCATAGACTTCCACACAACGGGACTTTTGACTTTCCCGGCCGCGGGTGGCCTCCACCCGGCCTCAGCCATCAGCCCTGCCTGCCTCCAGCCGCCTTCTGGTTAATGAGTTATCCAGCCTGGCACTTCGGTTGCGCCAGCGAGACCAAGTCTCGGCTTTGGTTAATGATTTGAGCCGAACCGACCTGCCCCCCGCCCCCGCGGGCTGAAGTCGGGCAGGTCTGCCGATTTCCCGACTCCCTTTCGGGGCCTAATCGGGTCGCGCGTGCCGCCTGGCGCGATCGGGGCCCATGCCCCGGCCTCTGCCAGGCCTCGGGCAGCCGCTTTGAAGCCCGACCAAAAACCCGAAAAATGGGCAAAAAGGGAATAAATTCCCGCCCAAAAAGGGTGAATAGTCGGTTGGGCGGCAGCCCTGGTCGGTCTCTGCAGACCTGGAGGCTCGAGACGTTTGTTTGGAAAACTCACCAAGTCTCGATTCTGCCACCTCCTACCTCTGTGCAGATACCCCGCCAACCCCCAAGGACAGAAATGACAAGTGTCAAGTTGGCGGGGCGTCGGGCCACCTGCTGCCGGCCATGAGCATCCAAATCCCCGCAAAAGGGGCATTTTCATTTCTTCATCGGGACTTCCGACAATTGCCGAGGTTCAACTCATTAACGTTGTTCGCAGACACTTGCCAGAAAATGCAAGTGGCCACTTTGCCGGGCCGACTCGCTTGCCCAAGCGGGAAACCATCAACCGCAGGCCCGGTAAGGCGGCCGAATCTGACCTCATAGACTTCCACACAACGGGACTTTTGACTTTCCCGGCCGCGGGTGGCCTCCACCCGGCCTCAGCCATCAGCCCTGCCTGCCTCCAGCCGCCTTCTGGTTAATGAGTTATCCAGCCTGGCACTTCGGTTGCGCCAGCGAGACCAAGTCTCGGCTTTGGTTAATGATTTGAGCCGAACCGACCTGCCCCCCGCCTCCCCCGGGCTGAACTCGGGCAGGTCTGCCGATTTCCCGACTCCTTTCGGGGCCTAATCGGGTCGCGCGAGCCGCCTGGCGCGACCGGGGACATGCCCCGGCCTCTGCCAGGCCTCGGGCTGCCGTTTTTGAAGCCCGACCAAAAACCCGAAAAATGGACAAAAATGGAAAAAATTCCCGCCCAAAAAGGGTGAATAGTCGGTTGGGCGGCAGCCCTGGTCGGTCTCTGCAGACCTGGAGGCTCGAGACGTGACTTTGGAAAACTCACCAATTCTCGATCAGCCACCTCCTACCTCTGTGCAGGTACCCCGCCAACCCCCAAGGACAGAAATGACAAGTGTCAAGTTGGCGGGACGGATTTGACTTCGGTCGCCGAGCCCTGGAACTAATTTCCCGCAAACGGCTTCGGATTTAGCTCCATCCAGACTTCCGGGACGAAACTTGACAGGCCGTATCTCCGCACTCCCGGAGCGCAGCCGCACCGTTCCGGCACCCATCGACGCGGCTGGCCGAGCCCGAGCGAACGCACCCCACGGCGGACGGCTAGGCCTTTCCGATTTTTTCACCCTTTTTCCCGAAAAGATTCCAACTGGCAGGGACATTCGCCCGACGGCTTAAAGACATGCCCTTCTGCCACACTAACGTCCCCGCCTTCGTTTGGCTATGTTGGCTTCGTCATTTCCGTCTTTTATTAAAGATACCATCTTAACACGCCGGTTAACCATTTGCCAGAGTTTTCGGTTAATGGTTTGCCACCTTCAACCCATTTGGTTAACCATTTGCCGCCGACAATTTTCAGTTCATCAGTTGCCACATTCAGACTTTCTTCTCCGGTTGCATTTCGCGGACTTCCAGCGCGCTCGGCTTCGGGTCGGCCCGCAGGAATGTGGTAGCGTTCGATGCCGCTTGCCTTCCTCTTCCCCGCGCCGCGCACCCGACGAGCACAGCTGGCCCACCAGCGGA
>NW_027251811.1:0-36425 GCF_044704955.1 Pristiophorus japonicus | reverse complement strand
CATGGACTAGTAACCCAGAGACATGGACTAGTAATCCAGGTACATGGGCTAGTAACCCAGAGACATGGGGCTAGTAACCGAGAGACATGGGCTAGTAACCCAGAGACATGGACTAGTAATCGAGGGACATGGGCTAGTAATCCGGCGACATGGGCTAGTAATTCAGGGACATGGGCTAGTAATTCAGGGACATGGGCTAATAATCCAGGGACATGGATTAGTAACCCAGGGACATGGGCTAGTAACCCAGAGACATGGACTAGTAATCCAGGGACATGGGCTAGTAACCCAGAGACATGGGCTAGTAATCCAGAGACATGGGCTAGTAATCCAGGGACATGGTCTAGTAACCCAGGGACATGGGCTAGTAACCCAGAGACTTGGGCTAGTAATCCAGGGGCATGGGCCAGTAACCCAGAGGCATGGGCTAGTAATCCAGGGACATGGGCTAGTAAACCAGAGACATGGGCTAGTAATCCAGAGACATGGGCTAGTAATCTGGAGACATGGAGTAGTAATCCAGAGACATGGGCTAGTAACCCAGAGACATGGGCTCGTAACCCAGAGGCATGGACTAGTAACCCAGAGACATGGACTAGTAATCCAGGTACATGGGCTAGTAACCCAGAGACATGGGGCTAGTAACCGAGAGACATGGGCTAGTAACCCAGAGACATGGACTAGTAATCGAGGGACATGGGCTAGTAATCCGGCGACATGGGCTAGTAATTCAGGGACATGGGCTAGTAATTCAGGGACATGGGCTAATAATCCAGGGACATGGATTAGTAACCCAGGGACATGGGCTAGTAACCCAGAGACATGGACTAGTAATCCAGGGACATGGGCTAGTAACCCAGAGACATGGGCTAGTAATCCAGAGACATGGGCTAGTAATCCAGGGACATGGTCTAGTAACCCAGGGACATGGGCTAGTAACCCAGAGACTTGGGCTAGTAATCCAGGGGCATGGGCCAGTAACCCAGAGGCATGGGCTAGTAATCCAGAGACATGGAGTAGTAATCCAGGGACATGGGCTAGTAACCCAGAGACATGGACTAGTAATCCAGGGACATGGGCTAGTAACCCAGAGACATGGGCTAGTAACCCAGAGACATGGACTAGTAATCGAGGGACTTGGGCTAGTAATCCGGGACATGGGCTAGTAATTCAGGGACATGGGCTAGTAATTCAGGGACATGGGCTAATAATCCAGGGACATGGACTAGTAACCCAGGGACATGGGCTAGTAACCCAGAGACATGGACTAGTAATCCAGGGACATGGGCTAGTAACCCAGAGACATGGGCTAGTAACCCAGAGACATGGATTAGTAACCCAGGGACATGGGCTAGTAACCCAGGGACACGGGCTAGTAACCCAGAGACATGGACTAGTAATCCAGGGACATGGGCTAGTAACCCAGAGACATGGACTGGTAATCCAGGGACATGGGCTAATAATCCAGGGACATGGGCTAATAATCCAGGGACATGGGCTAGTAATTTAGGTACATGGGCTAGTAATCCAGAGACATGGAGTAGTAATCCAGCGACATGGGATAGTAATCCAGGGACATGGGCTAGTAACCCAGAGACATGGGCTAGTAATCCAGGGACATGGGCTAGTAAACCAGAGACATGGGCTAGTAATCCAGAGACATGGGCTAGTAATCTAGAGACATGGAGTAGTAATCCAGAGACATGGGCTAGTAACCCAGAGACATGGGCTCGTAACCCAGAGGCATGGACTAGTAACCCAGAGACATGGACTAGTAATCCAGGTACATGGGCTAGTAACCCAGAGACATGGGGCTAGTAACCCAGAGACATGGGCTAGTAACCCAGAGACATGGACTAGTAATCGAGGGACATGGGCTAGTAATCCGGCGACATGGGCTAGTAATTCAGGGACATGGGCTAGTAATTCAGGGACATGGGCTAATAATCCAGGGACATGGATTAGTAACCCAGGGACATGGGCTAGTAACCCAGAGACATGGACTAGTAATCCAGGGACATGGGCTAGTAACCCAGAGACATGGGCTAGTAATCCAGGGACATGGGCTAGTAATCCAGGGACATGGGCTAGTAATCCAGGGACATGGGCTTGTAACCCAGAGACATGGGCTAGTAATCCAGAGACATGGGCTCGTAATCCAGGGACATGGGCCAGTAATCCAGGCACATGGACTAGTAATCCAGGGACACGGTCTAGTAATCCAGTGAAACTGGCTTGTAATCCAGGGACATGGGCTAGTAATCCAGGGAAACTGGCTAGTAATCGAGGGACAAGGGCTAGTAATTGAGGGACATGGAGTAGTAATCCAGGGACATGGGCTAGTAACCCAGAGACATGGACTAGTAATCCAGGGACATGGGCTAGTAACCAGAGACATGGGCTAGTAACCCAGAGACATGGGCTAGTAATCCAGGGACATGGGCTAGTAACCCAGAGACATGGACTAGTAATCCAGGGACATGGGCTAGTAATCCAGAGACATAGGCTAGTAACCCAGAGACATGGAGTAGTAAAGCAGGGACATGGGCTAGTAATCCAGGGACATGGGCTAGTAACCCAGAGACATGGAGTAGTAATCCAGGAACATGGGCTTGTAATCCAGTGACATTGGCTAGTAATCCAGTGACATGGGCTAGTAACCCAGAGACATGGGCTAGTAATCCAGAGACATGGATTGTAACCCAGAGACATGGGCGAGTAATCCAGTTACATGGGCTAGTAATCCAGGGACATGGGCTAGTAACCCAGAGGAATGGGCTAGTAATCGAGGGACATGGGCTAGTAATCCAGGGACATGGGCTTGTAACCCAGAGACATGGGCTAGTAATCCAGAGTCATGGGCTCGTAATCCAGGGACATGGGCCAGTAATCCAGGGACATGGACTAGTAATCCAGGGACACGGTCTAGTAATCCAGTGAAACTGGCTTGTAATCCAGGGACATGGGCTAGTAATCCAGGGAAACTGGCTAGTAATCGAGGGACAAGGGCTAGTAATTGAGGGACATGGGCTAATAATCCAGGGACATGGGCTAGTAACCCAGAGACATGGGCTAGTAATCCAGAGTCATGGGCTAGTAATCCAGGGATATGGGCTAGTAATCCAGGGACATGGGCTAGTAACCCAGAGACATGGACTAGTAACACAGAGACATGGGCTAGTAACCCAGAGACATGGGCTAGTAATCCTGGGACATGGGCTAGTAACCCAGAGACATGGACTAGTAATCCAGGGACATGGGCTAGTAACACAGCAAAATGGGCTAGTAATCCAGAGACATGGGCTAGTAACCCAGGGACATGGGCTGGTAATCCAGGGACACGGGCTAGTAATCGAGGGACATGGACTAGTAACCCAGAGACATGGGCTAGTAACTCAGAGACATGGGCTAGTAATCCAGGAACATAGGCTAGTAACCCAGGGACATGGAGTAGTAATCCAGGGACATGGGCTAGTAACCCAGAGACATGGGCTAGTAATCCAGTGACATGGGCTACTAACCCAGAGACATGGACTAGTAATCCAGGGACATGGGCTAGTAATCGAGGGACATGGACTAGTATCCCAGAGACATGGGCTAGTAACTCAGAGACATGGGCTAGTAATCCAGGAACATAGGCTAGTAACCCAGGGACATGGAGTAGTAATCCAGGGACATGGGCTAGTAACCCAGAGACATGGGCTAGTAATCCAGTGACATGGGCTAGTAACACAGAGACATGGACTAGTAATCCAGGGACATGGGCTAGTAACACAGCGAAATGGGCTAGTAATCCACGGACATGGGCTAGTAACCCAGAGACTTGGGCTAGTAATCCAGGGACATGGGCTAGTAATCCAGGGACATGGGCTAGTAACCCAGAGACATGGAGTAGTACCCAGAGACATGGGCTAGTAATCCAGGGACATGGGCTAGTAATCCAGAGACATGGAGTAGTAATCCAGGGACATGGGCTAGTAACCCAGAGACATAGGCTAGTAATCCAGGGACATGGGCTAGTAATCCAGAGACATGGAGTAGTAATCCAGCGACATGGGATAGTAATCCAGGGACATGGGCTAGTAACCCAGAGACATGGGCTAGTAATCCAGGGACATGGGCTAGTAATCCAGAGACATGGGCTAGTAATCCATAGACATGGGCTAGTAATACGGGGACATGGGCTAGCAACCCAGAAGCATGGACTAGTAACCCAGAGACATGGACTAGTAATCCAGGGACATGGGCTAGTAACCCAGAGACATGGGCTAGTAACCCAGAGACATGGGCTAGTAACCCAGAGACATGGGCTAGTAACCCAGAGACATGGACTAGTAATCGAGGGACATGGGCTAGTAATCCGGGGACATGGGCTCGTAATTCAGGGACATGGGCTAGTAACCCAGAGACATGGAGTAGTACCCAGAGACATGGGCTAGTAATCCAGGGACATGGGCTAGTAATCCAGAGACATGGAGTAGTAATCCAGGGACATGGGCTAGTAACCCAGAGACATAGGCTAGTAATCCAGGGACATGGGCTAGTAATCCAGAGACATGGAGTAGTAATCCAGCGACATGGGATAGTAATCCAGGGACATGGGCTAGTAACCCAGAGACATGGGCTAGTAATCCAGGGACATGGGCTAGTAATCCAGAGACATGGGCTAGTAATCCATAGACATGGGCTAGTAATACGGGGACATGGGCTAGCAACCCAGAAGCATGGACTAGTAACCCAGAGACATGGACTAGTAATCCAGGGACATGGGCTAGTAACCCAGAGACATGGGCTAGTAACCCAGAGACATGGGCTAGTAACCCAGAGACATGGGCTAGTAACCCAGAGACATGGACTAGTAATCGAGGGACATGGGCTAGTAATCCGGGGACATGGGCTCGTAATTCAGGGACATGGGCTAGTAATTCAGGGACATGGGCTAATAATCCAGGGACATGGACTAGTAACCCAGGGACATGGACTAGTAATCCAGGGACATGGGCTAGTAACCCAGAGACACGGGCTAGTAACCCAGAGACATGGATTAGTAACCCAGGGACATGGGCTAGTAATCCAGAGACATGGGCTAGTAATCCAGGGACATGGTCTAGTAACCCAGGGACATGGGCTAGTAACCCAGAGACTTGGGCTAGTAATCCAGGGGCATGGGCCAGTAACCCAGAGGCATGGGCTAGTAATCCAGAGACATGGAGTAGTAATCCAGGGACATGGGCTAGTAACCCAGAGACATGGACTAGTAATCCAGGGACATGGGCTAGTAACCCAGAGACATGGGCTAGTAACCCAGAGACATGGACTAGTAATCGAGGGACATGGGCTAGTAATCCGGGACATGGGCTAGTAATTCAGGGACATGGGCTAGTAATTCAGGGACATGGGCTAATAATCCAGGGACATGGACTAGTAACCCAGGGACATGGGCTAGTAACCCAGAGACATGGACTAGTAATCCAGGGACATGGGCTAGTAACCCAGAGACATGGGCTAGTAACCCAGAGACATGGATTAGTAACCCAGGGACATGGGCTAGTAACCCAGGGACACGGGCTAGTAACCCAGAGACATGGACTAGTAATCCAGGGACATGGGCTAGTAACCCAGAGACATGGACTGGTAATCCAGGGACATGGGCTAATAATCCAGGGACATGGGCTAATAATCCAGGGACATGGGCTAGTAATTTAGGTACATGGGCTAGTAATCCAGAGACATGGAGTAGTAATCCAGCGACATGGGATAGTAATCCAGGGACATGGGCTAGTAACCCAGAGACATGGGCTAGTAATCCAGGGACATGGGCTAGTAAACCAGAGACATGGGCTAGTAATCCAGAGACATGGGCTAGTAATCTAGAGACATGGAGTAGTAATCCAGAGACATGGGCTAGTAACCCAGAGACATGGGCTCGTAACCCAGAGGCATGGACTAGTAACCCAGAGACATGGACTAGTAATCCAGGTACATGGGCTAGTAACCCAGAGACATGGGGCTAGTAACCCAGAGACATGGGCTAGTAACCCAGAGACATGGACTAGTAATCGAGGGACATGGGCTAGTAATCCGGCGACATGGGCTAGTAATTCAGGGACATGGGCTAGTAATTCAGGGACATGGGCTAATAATCCAGGGACATGGATTAGTAACCCAGGGACATGGGCTAGTAACCCAGAGACATGGACTAGTAATCCAGGGACATGGGCTAGTAACCCAGAGACATGGGCTAGTAATCCAGGGACATGGGCTAGTAATCCAGGGACATGGGCTAGTAATCCAGGGACATGGGCTTGTAACCCAGAGACATGGGCTAGTAATCCAGAGACATGGGCTCGTAATCCAGGGACATGGGCCAGTAATCCAGGCACATGGACTAGTAATCCAGGGACACGGTCTAGTAATCCAGTGAAACTGGCTTGTAATCCAGGGACATGGGCTAGTAATCCAGGGAAACTGGCTAGTAATCGAGGGACAAGGGCTAGTAATTGAGGGACATGGAGTAGTAATCCAGGGACATGGGCTAGTAACCCAGAGACATGGACTAGTAATCCAGGGACATGGGCTAGTAACCAGAGACATGGGCTAGTAACCCAGAGACATGGGCTAGTAATCCAGGGACATGGGCTAGTAACCCAGAGACATGGACTAGTAATCCAGGGACATGGGCTAGTAATCCAGAGACATAGGCTAGTAACCCAGAGACATGGAGTAGTAAAGCAGGGACATGGGCTAGTAATCCAGGGACATGGGCTAGTAACCCAGAGACATGGAGTAGTAATCCAGGAACATGGGCTTGTAATCCAGTGACATTGGCTAGTAATCCAGTGACATGGGCTAGTAACCCAGAGACATGGGCTAGTAATCCAGAGACATGGATTGTAACCCAGAGACATGGGCGAGTAATCCAGTTACATGGGCTAGTAATCCAGGGACATGGGCTAGTAACCCAGAGGAATGGGCTAGTAATCGAGGGACATGGGCTAGTAATCCAGGGACATGGGCTTGTAACCCAGAGACATGGGCTAGTAATCCAGAGTCATGGGCTCGTAATCCAGGGACATGGGCCAGTAATCCAGGGACATGGACTAGTAATCCAGGGACACGGTCTAGTAATCCAGTGAAACTGGCTTGTAATCCAGGGACATGGGCTAGTAATCCAGGGAAACTGGCTAGTAATCGAGGGACAAGGGCTAGTAATTGAGGGACATGGGCTAATAATCCAGGGACATGGGCTAGTAACCCAGAGACATGGGCTAGTAATCCAGAGTCATGGGCTAGTAATCCAGGGATATGGGCTAGTAATCCAGGGACATGGGCTAGTAACCCAGAGACATGGACTAGTAACACAGAGACATGGGCTAGTAACCCAGAGACATGGGCTAGTAATCCTGGGACATGGGCTAGTAACCCAGAGACATGGACTAGTAATCCAGGGACATGGGCTAGTAACACAGCAAAATGGGCTAGTAATCCAGAGACATGGGCTAGTAACCCAGGGACATGGGCTGGTAATCCAGGGACACGGGCTAGTAATCGAGGGACATGGACTAGTAACCCAGAGACATGGGCTAGTAACTCAGAGACATGGGCTAGTAATCCAGGAACATAGGCTAGTAACCCAGGGACATGGAGTAGTAATCCAGGGACATGGGCTAGTAACCCAGAGACATGGGCTAGTAATCCAGTGACATGGGCTACTAACCCAGAGACATGGACTAGTAATCCAGGGACATGGGCTAGTAATCGAGGGACATGGACTAGTAACCCAGAGACATGGGCTAGTAACTCAGAGACATGGGCTAGTAATCCAGGAACATAGGCTAGTAACCCAGGGACATGGAGTAGTAATCCAGGGACATGGGCTAGTAACCCAGAGACATGGGCTAGTAATCCAGTGACATGGGCTAGTAACACAGAGACATGGACTAGTAATCCAGGGACATGGGCTAGTAACACAGCGAAATGGGCTAGTAATCCACGGACATGGGCTAGTAACCCAGAGACTTGGGCTAGTAATCCAGGGACATGGGCTAGTAATCCAGGGACATGGGCTAGTAACCCAGAGACATGGAGTAGTACCCAGAGACATGGGCTAGTAATCCAGGGACATGGGCTAGTAATCCAGAGACATGGAGTAGTAATCCAGGGACATGGGCTAGTAACCCAGAGACATAGGCTAGTAATCCAGGGACATGGGCTAGTAATCCAGAGACATGGAGTAGTAATCCAGCGACATGGGATAGTAATCCAGGGACATGGGCTAGTAACCCAGAGACATGGGCTAGTAATCCAGGGACATGGGCTAGTAATCCAGAGACATGGGCTAGTAATCCATAGACATGGGCTAGTAATACGGGGACATGGGCTAGCAACCCAGAAGCATGGACTAGTAACCCAGAGACATGGACTAGTAATCCAGGGACATGGGCTAGTAACCCAGAGACATGGGCTAGTAACCCAGAGACATGGGCTAGTAACCCAGAGACATGGGCTAGTAACCCAGAGACATGGACTAGTAATCGAGGGACATGGGCTAGTAATCCGGGGACATGGGCTCGTAATTCAGGGACATGGGCTAGTAACCCAGAGACATGGAGTAGTACCCAGAGACATGGGCTAGTAATCCAGGGACATGGGCTAGTAATCCAGAGACATGGAGTAGTAATCCAGGGACATGGGCTAGTAACCCAGAGACATAGGCTAGTAATCCAGGGACATGGGCTAGTAATCCAGAGACATGGAGTAGTAATCCAGCGACATGGGATAGTAATCCAGGGACATGGGCTAGTAACCCAGAGACATGGGCTAGTAATCCAGGGACATGGGCTAGTAATCCAGAGACATGGGCTAGTAATCCATAGACATGGGCTAGTAATACGGGGACATGGGCTAGCAACCCAGAAGCATGGACTAGTAACCCAGAGACATGGACTAGTAATCCAGGGACATGGGCTAGTAACCCAGAGACATGGGCTAGTAACCCAGAGACATGGGCTAGTAACCCAGAGACATGGGCTAGTAACCCAGAGACATGGACTAGTAATCGAGGGACATGGGCTAGTAATCCGGGGACATGGGCTCGTAATTCAGGGACATGGGCTAGTAATTCAGGGACATGGGCTAATAATCCAGGGACATGGACTAGTAACCCAGGGACATGGACTAGTAATCCAGGGACATGGGCTAGTAACCCAGAGACACGGGCTAGTAACCCAGAGACATGGATTAGTAACCCAGGGACATGGGCTAGTAACCCAGGGACATGGGCTAGTAACCCAGAGACATGGACTAGTAATCCAGAGACATGGGCTAGTAACCCAGAGACATGGACTGGTAATCCAGAGACATGGGCTAATAATCCAGGGACATGGGCTAATAATCCAGGGACATGGGCTAGTAATTTAGGTACATGGGCTAGTAATCCAGAGACATGGAGTAGTAATCCAGCGACATGGGATAGTAATCCAGGGACATGGGCAATCCAGGGACATGGGCTAGTAATTTAGGTACATGGGCTAGTAATCCAGAGACATGGAGTAGTAATCCAGCGACATGGGATAGTAATCCAGGGACATGGGCTAGTAACCCAGAGACATGGGCTAATAATCCAGGGACATGGGCTAGTAAACCAGAGACATGGGCTAGTAATCCAGAGACATGGGCTAGTAATCTAGAGACATGGAGTAGTAATCCAGAGACATGGGCTAGTAACCCAGAGACATGGGCTCGTAACCCAGAGGCATGGACTAGTAACCCAGAGACATGGACTAGTAATCCAGGTACATGGGCTAGTAACCCAGAGACATGGGGCTAGTAACCCAGAGACATGGGCTAGTAACCCAGAGACATGGACTAGTAATCGAGGGACATGGGCTAGTAATCCGGCGACATGGGCTAGTAATTCAGGGACATGGGCTAGTAATTCAGGGACATGGGCTAATAATCCAGGGACATGGATTAGTAACCCAGGGACATGGGCTAGTAACCCAGAGACATGGACTAGTAATCCAGAGACATGGGCTAGTAACCCAGAGACATGGGCTAGTAATCCAGGGACATGGGCTAGTAATCCAGGGACATGGGCTAGTAATCCAGGGACATGGGCTTGTAACCCAGAGACATGGGCTAGTAATCCAGAGACATGGGCTCGTAATCCAGGGACATGGGCCAGTAATCCAGGCACATGGACTAGTAATCCAGGGACACGGTCTAGTAATCCAGTGAAACTGGCTTGTAATCCAGGGACATGGGCTAGTAATCCAGGGAAACTGGCTAGTAATCGAAGGACAAGGGCTAGTAATTGAGGGACATGGAGTAGTAATCCAGGGACATGGGCTAGTAACCCAGAGACATGGACTAGTAATCCAGGGACATGGGCTAGTAACCAGAGACATGGGCTAGTAACCCAGAGACATGGGCTAGTAATCCAGGGACATGGGCTAGTAACCCAGAGACATGGACTAGTAATCCAGGGACATGGGCTAGTAACCCAGAGACATAGGCTAGTAACCCAGAGACATGGAGTAGTAAAGCAGGGACATGGGCTAGTAATCCAGGGACATGGGCTAGTAACCCAGAGACATGGAGTAGTAATCCAGGGACATGGGCTTGTAATCCAGTGACATTGGCTAGTAATCCAGTGACATGGGCTAGTAACCCAGAGACATGGGCTAGTAATCCAGAGACATGGGCTCGTAATCCAGGGACATGGGCTAGTAATCCAGGGACATGGACTAGTAATCCAGGGACACGATCTAGTAATCCAGTGAAACTGGCTAGTAATCCACGGACATGGGCTAGTAACCCAGAGACTTGGGCTAGTAATCGAGGGACATGGGCTAGTAATCCAGAGACATGGGCTCGTAATCCAGGGACATGGGCTAGTAATCCAGGGACATGGACTAGTAATCCAGGGACACGGTCTAGTAATCCAGTGAAACTGGCTAGTAATCCACGGACATGGGCTAGTAACCCAGAGACTTGGGCTAGTAATTGAGGGACATGGGCTAGTAATCCAGGGACATGGGCTAGTAACCCAGAGACATGGAGTAGTAACCCAGAGACATGGGCTAGTAATCCAGGACATGGGCTAGTAACCCAGAGACATGGACTAGTAATCCAGGGACATGGGCTAGTAACCCAGAGACATGGGCTAGTAATCCAGGGACATGGGCTAGTAATCCAGAGACATGGAGTAGTAATCCAGCGACATGGGATAGTAATCCAGGGACATGGGCTAGTAACCCAGAGTCATGGGCTAGTAATCCAGGGACATGGGCTAGTAACCCAGAGACATGGACTAGTAACCCAGAGACATGGACTAGTAATCCAGGGACATGGGCTATTAACCCAGAGACATGGGCTAGTAACCCAGAGACATGGACTAGTAATTGAGGGACATGGGCTAGTAATCCGGGGACATGGGCTAGTAACCAAGGGACATGGGCTAGTAACCCAGAGACATGGACTAGTAATCCAGGGACATGGGCTAGTAACCCAGAGACATGGGCTAGTAACCCAGAGACATGGACTAGTAATCCAGGGACATGGGCTAGTAACCCAGGGACATGGGCTAGTAATCCAGGGACATGGGCTAGTAACCCAGAGACATGGACTAGTAATCCAGGGACATGGGCTAATAATCCAGGGACATGGGCTAATAATCCAGGGACATGGGCTATTAATTTAGGGACATGGGCTAATAATTTAGGGACATGGGTTAGTAATCCAGAGACATGGGCTAGTAATCCAGGGACATGGGCTAGTAATTTAGGGACATGGGTTTGTAATCCAGGGACATGGGTTAGTAATCCAGAGACATGGGCTAGTAATCCAGGGACATGGGCTAGTAATTTAGGGACATGGGTTAGTATTCCAGGGACATGGGATAGTAATCCAGGGACATGGGCTAGTAATTTAGGGACATGGGCTAGTAATCCAGGGACATGGGTTCGTAATCCAGGGACATGGGATAGTAATTTAGGGACATGGGCTAGTAATCCAGGGACATGGGTTAGTAATCCAGGGACATGGGCTAGTAATTTAGCGACATGGGCTAGTAATCCAGGGACATGGGTTAGTAATCCGGGGACATGGGCTAGTAATCCAGGGACATGGGTTAGTAATCCAGGGACATGGGCTAGTCATTTAGGGACATGGGCTAGTAATCCAGGGACATGGGTTAGTAATCCAGGGACATGGGCTAGTAATCCAGGGACATGGGTTAGTAATCCAGGGACATGGGCTGGTCATTTAGGGACATGTGCTAGTAATTTATGGACATGGGTTAGTAATCCAGGGACATGGGCTAGTCATTTAGGGACATGGGCTAGTAATTTAGGGACATGGGCTAGTAATCCAGGGACATGGATTAGTAATCCAGGGACATGGGCTAGTAATCCAGGGACATGGGCTAGTAACCCAGGGACATGGGCTAGTAATCCAGGGACATGGACTAGTAATCCAGGGACATGGGCTAGTAACCCAGGGACATGGGCTAGTAATCCAGGGACATGGGTTAGTAATCCAGGGACATGGGCTAGTAATTTAGGGACATGGGCTAGTAATCCAGGGACATGGGCTAGTAACCCAGGGACATGGGCTAGTAACCCAGGGACATGGACTAGTAATCCAGGGACATGGGCTAGTAACCCAGGGACATGGGCTAGTAACCCAGAGATCGAGAGGTGAAATCAGTTGAACCATGTTTAAATAAACCTGGAAATAAAAAACTGGCCTCAGAAAAGTGAGCAGGATGCTATCAGATTGCCGTGTTCACTGAGGTCCTTTTGCGAAGGAAGCCTGTCATCCTTACCCGGCCTGGGCCTATATGTGACTCCAGTCCTGCACCAACATGGTTGACTATATTCTGCCCTCTGAAGTGGCCCAGCAAGCTGCGTCAAGATGGTGGCCCACCACCAACTTCTCAGGACAACTCGGGATGGGCAGTTACTGCCGGCCAGGCCAGTGATACCACATCACGAGAGTAAATTAAAAACATTATAGACACACACACTCACACACACCCCCAGATACACACTCACTCACACACTCACACACACCCCCAGATACACACTCACTCACACACTCACACACACCCCCAGATACACACTCACTCACACACTCACACACACCCCCAGATACACACACTCACACACTCAAACACACTCACACACACCCCCAGATACACACTCACTCACACACTCAAACACACTCACACACACCCCCAGATACACACACTCACACACTCAAACACACTCACACACACCCCCAGATACACACTCACTCACACACTCACACACACTCACACACACCCCCAGATACACACACTCACACACTCAAACACACTCACACACACCCCCAGATACACACACTCACACACACCCCCAGATACACACACTCACACACTCAAACACACTCACACACACCCCCAGATACACACACTCACACACTCAAACACACTCACACACACCCCCAGATACACACACTCACACACTCAAACACACTCACACACACCCCCAGATACACACACTCACACACACCCCCAGATACACACACTCACACACTCAAACACACTCACACACACCCCACAGATACACACACTCACACACTCAAACACACTCACACACACCCCCAGATACACACACTCACACACTCAAACACACTCACACACACCCCCAGATACACACACTCACACACACCCCCAGATACACACACTCACACACTCAAACACACTCACACACACCCCACAGATACACACACTCACACACACACACACTCACACACACCCCACAGATACACACACTCACACACAACCCACAGATACACACACTCACACACTCAAACACACTCACACACACCCCACAGATACACACACTCACACACACACACACACTCACACACACCCCACAGATACACACACTCACACACACTAACACACACCCCGCAGATACACACACTCACACACTCACACACACACTCACTCACACACACACTCACACACACCCCGCAGATACACACACACACACACTCACACACACACACTCACACACCACCCGCAGATACACACACTCACACACTCACACACACACTCACTCACACACACACTCACACACACCCCGCAGATACACACACACACACACTCACACACACACACTCACACACCACCCGCAGATACACACACACACACACTCACACACACACTCACTCACACACACTCACACACCACCCGCAGATACGCACACACACACACTCACACACACACTCACACACACCCCGCAGATACACACACTCACACACTCACACACACACTCACTCACACACACACTCACACACACACTCACTCACACACACACTCACACACACCCCGCAGATACACACACACACGCACTCACACACACACACACACTCACACACACACATTCTCACACTCACAGACACAGACAGAGATACAAAGAGGCAATTGTTTGTTATATTGAAATGGACATTTTGAACCTGGAATATACTGATACAGGTCACTGGGGTGATAAGCAGGCACTTTGTGGTGCTGTGATTAATTTGTACTTGGAATATTTTGCCCTTTTCTTTGCACAGATTTACACACCCGACCTTGCACTAACAGCATGGACGAGCTACTATGTACCAATGAAGCAGAGGGTTTATAAAAAATCTCTGTGCTACCTCCAAGGAAGGTTAATCTCATCAAAATCCCACTTCAGGAATACTGGCTTGTGTCTGTACTGTTATATTCAGTGTGTCAGGCCGACCCGATCACCCTGTAAGCTTAGCCTGAGGGGGGAGAGCTTCAGCTCACTGCCCCACACTGCCACCATTCTGGCCTGCGACAGCTCTGTCATGTTGGGTGCAGTGTGCAGAACGGGGGTGCCCTTGTGTCAGGAGACAGGCGTTACAGACAGGACAACAACAACCTGTATTTATATAGTGCCTTTAATGTAATGAAGCATCCCAAGACGCTACACAGGAGTGTAATAAGACACAACAAATACATTTGATGCTCAGCCACATAGGAAGAAATTAGGGCAGATGACCAACTTGGTGAAAGAGGGAGGTTTTAAGGAGTGTTTTGAGGAGGAAAGAGAGGTGGAGAAGCAGAGAGGTTTAGGGAGGGAGTTCCAGAGCTTGGGGCCCAGGCAACAGAAGGCACGGCCACCGATGGTGGAGCGATTAGAATCAGGGATGCTCAAGAGGGCAGAATTAGAGGAGCGCAGAGATCTCGGGGGGTTGTGGGGCTGGAGGAGATTACAGAGATAGGGAGGGGGCGAGGGCCATGGAGGGATTTGTAAACAAGGATGAGAATTTTGAAATCGAGGCATTGCTTAACCGGAAGCCAATGTAGGTCAGCGAGCACAGGGGGTGATGAGTGAGTGGGACTTGGTGTGAGACACGGGCAGCCGAGTTTTGAATGAGCTAAAGTTTACGTCGGCTAGAATGTGGGAGGCCAGCCAGGAGTGTGTTGGACTAGTCAAGTCTGGAGGTAACAAAGGCACGGATGAAGGCTTCAGCAGCGGATGAGCTGAGACAGGGTTGGAGGGAAACCGAGGACACAGAAGATCTTCGAGCCTAGAGCACACAGGCAGGTTTACCAAACCGCCCCAATAGTCCTGGAGTCTCTGGGAATTAATGGGCAAACTCCCCGGACTCTGCAACCAAGGGGGGGGGGAATAAGCGTCTGTGTGACTGAGAGTCAAGAACGATCCAATCGGGTAACGGGGTCTGCTCACCTTCCCGTTGCCATGGACGCCACCAGATTGTATGTGTTGGCTGACCAATAACAGGAGCGCTTGGCAGCAGGTGGTCATGTGATGAAACCTCCTGGCAATATGTCATAAGAACATAAGAGATCGGCCATTCGGCCCCTCGAGTCTGCTCCGCCATTCAATACGATCATGGCTGATCCGATCATGGACTCAGCTCCACTTCCCCGCCCGCTCCCCATAACCCTTCACTCCCTTATCGCTCAAAAATCTGTCTCTCTCCACCTTAAATATATTCAATGACCCAGCCTCCACAGCTCTCTGGGGCAGAGAATTCCACAGATTTACAACCCTCTGAGAGAAGAAATTCCTCCTCGACTCAGTTTAAAATATAAGTCCAATGTGAGTTGGCGAGGGTGAGTGTACATGGGGCTGGGAGAAGTTGCTGGAAGACAATCTCCAAGGCCCAGGGACACTGGCCTCTCTACAGTGGACACACCCAGGGCCGAGGCTCACAGCTCCAGACTGGGACACAAAGTGTTTCTGAGGCACTGAGGTCAATAATTCCTTCCATCCATTCTGTTGGAGGGGGGCTGGTCATCTTAATCAAACCTCGGCCCTTCGGGAAATGACATTAATGGCCTCCTTCTGTGCATCACCCCCTGTGCTCGCTGACCTACATCGGCTCCCGGTTAAGCAACGCCTCGATTTCAAAATTCCCATCCTTGTTTTCAAATCCCTCCATGGCCCCCTGTAATCTCCTCCAGCCCCACAACCCTCCGAGATGTCTGCGCTCCTCTAATTCTGCCCTCCTGAGCATCCCTGATTATAGTCGCTCCACCATCGGTGGCCGTGCCTTCAGCTGTCTGGGCCCCAAGCTCTGGAACTCCCTCCCTAAACCTCTCCGCCTCTCTACCTCTCTCTCCTCCTTTAAGACGCTCCTTAAAACCTCCCTCTTTGACCGAGCTTTTGGTCACCTGCCCTAATTTCTACTTATGTGGTGTCAAATTTTGATCTCATAATCCTCCTGTGGGAGGTTTGACTACGTTAAAGGCGCTATCTAAATACAGGTTGTGGTTGTTTTGATTCTATGATTCGTTCAGTATATTGAAGACGGAGATCGATAGAGTTTTGGACTCTGGGGGAATCGCGGGATATGGGGATCAGGCGGGAAAGTGGAGTTGAGGTCGATGATCAGCCGTGATCTTATTGAATGGCGGAGCAGGCTCGAGGGGCCGAATGGCCCACTCCTGCTCCTAATTCTTATGGTCTTAAGGCAGACAGGGAAGGTTGCGACAGAGAGGGGAAGGCTGAAGTCAGACTGGTGATAGAAGGATTGCAATCCTTTTTGTTTAGGTAGTTTGACTGGGAACACAAGAATGGGGGCTGGGGGAGGGGGGGGCGGTTCGAAGAGCCTGCTCAGGTATCGCGGCAGGAATGCAGTGTGGGACAGAGCTGAGCATCACAGAGGAGGCAGATTCACTGCTACAGACTTGCAGCTGTGCCTGGACTCAACAGGAAGCAGCCTGCACAATCTCAGACATACCTCGACGAGCCGATAGTTAGATCTGATCGCACAGATCAAAGTGTGTGTCCCTGTAATCACACCGAGACTGCTCGCGGTGAGGGTACGCAGGGGGCTGAGCGGGGCTTGTGGTCTGGGAGCAAAGCTCGATACTGTGCTCCACCACACAGCACCATCAAACAACAGCTAGACAGCAATCTAAATGACTGCAGGGAAATGCCGAGGCACACAGCAGGATCATAGAACCAGACAGCACCGGAGGAGGCCATTCGGCCCATCGTTCCTGCACCGGCTCTGTGAAAGAGCTGTCTAGTTAGTCCCACTCTCCCTCCTCTGTCCCCACAGCCCAGCAAATACTTCCCTTTCAGAATGCATCCAATTCCCTTCCGATAGTTACTATTGAACCACCGCCCTTTCAGGCAGCGCATTCCAGATCACAACTCGCTGCGTAAAAACATTCTCCTCATCTCCCCCTCGGGTTCTTTTGCCGATTATCTTCAGTCTGTGTCTCTCTGGTTACCGACCCTCCTGCCCCGGGAACAGTTTTTCTCCATTTACTCCATCAAAGCTGTTCATCATTTTGAACACCTTGATTAAATCTCCCCTTTAACCTTCTCCGCTCCGAGGAGAACAGCCCCAGCTTCTCCAGTCTCTCCACGTAATTCCCAGGATGATAGGACTGACATATGAAGAAAGACTGGATCGACTGGGCATATACTCACTGGAGTTTAGAAGAATGAGAGGGGGTCTCATAGAAACATATAAAATTCTGACGAGATTGGACAGGTTAGATGCGGGAAGAATGTTCCCGATGTTGGGGAAGTCCAGAACCAGGGGACACAGTCTAAGGATAAGGGGTAAGCCATTTAGGACCGAGATGAGGAGAAACTTCTTCACTCAGAGAATTGTGAACCTGTGGAATTCTCTACCACAGAAAGTTGTTGAGGCCAGTTCATTGGATATATTCAAAAGGGAGTTAGATGTGACTAAAGGGATCAAGGGGATATGGAGAGAAGGCGGGAGTGGGGTATTGAAGTTGCATGATCAGCCATGATCATATTGAATGGCGGTGCAGGCTCGAAGGGTCGAATGGTCTACTCCTGCACCTATTTTCTATGTTTCTATGTTTCTATGTAACTGAAGTCCCTCACCCCCACAATCATTGCTGTGAATCTGCTCTGTGCCCTCTCCAAGGCCTGTTCCTTGGTGTTGAGAGAATCCTCCAGGCGGCCGATCGGACAAGGCCACGTTACATTTACTCTTCAGTGTTGAGTTTTTGTGCTTATGAACAAACAGGAAGTGTGGCTGCTGGGTAAAGGGGCATTTCTGTACTGGCTACATCGCAAGTGTTGTACAACAACAACTTGTATTGCTATAGCACCTTATCAAACAAAATTTGACACCGAGACAAATAAGGAGATATTAGCGCAGGTGACCAAAAGATTGGTCAAAGAGGAAGGTTTTATGGAGCGCCTTAAAAGGAGAGGTACTGAAGCGGAGAGGTTTAGGGAGGGAGTTCCAGAGCTTGGGGCCCAGGCAACAGAAGGCACGGCCACCAATGGTGGAGCGATTATAATCAGGGATACTCAAGAGGGCAGAATTAGAGGAGTGTAGACATCTCGGGGGGGTTGTGGGGCTGGAGGAGATTACAGAGGTAGGGAGGGGCGAGGGCCATGGAGGGATTTGAAAACAAGAATGAGAATTTTAAAATTGAGGCGTTGCTTAACCAGAAGCCAATGTAGGTCAGTGTGCACAGGGGTAATGGGTGAGCAGGACTTGGTGCGAGTTGGGACACTGGCAGCCGAGTTTTGGATCCCCTCTAGTTTACGTAGGGTAGAATTTGGGGGGCCAGCCATGAGTGAGTTGGAATAGTCAAGTCCGGAGGTAACAAAGGCACGGATGAGGGTTTCAGCAGCGGATGAGCTGAGGCAGGGGCGGAGCCGGGTGATGTTACGGAGGTGGCAATAGGCGGGTTTAGCAATGGCATGGATCCGCTCCTCAGGCACGTAACTTACCTGTTGGACATGTTTGGGGCAACTAGCTCATCTGGCAAGGCCTTTCTAAGGGGAAAGGAAGATGTGGAGGAAGAAATAAAGGTTTCGTACCTTAGGAAAAAGAGCACCTATACATGGGACAGGCATGGTGGGGCAGTGCTTATGTTACTGGATTAATAATCCAGAGAATGGAAGTTCTAAATCCCGCCATGGCAGCTAAAGGAAAATGTGCGGTGTCACGAATAGGTAATTCTGATTGTCTCAAAAGCCGAACTGGTTCACTAATGTCCGTCAGTGCAAGGCAATCTGCCGCCCTTCCCCGGCCTGGTCGATGTGTGCACAGTTGATTCAGCATTGCCCTGTGCAGTGGCCCAGAAGGCCAAGCAGCTTGTATCAGGTCACTGAGGGATGGGCAATAAATGCCAGCCGTGTCAGCAACACCCACGTCCCTGGAATCAATTCAACAAACCTCATTTACACGAGGAGTTCAGCGACGCAAATACTGAATAGTTCTTCCCCGGAACGATTCCTGATGGATTGCCCATCAGGTGGTCAAACAAATACTTACTCGCCATCAGCACTCAGTGTCGACATCATTCATGTTAGTTCAAACATTTTGTCTGTGGGATATAGATTAATAACTGCTCCCCTCCTCCCAAGAGAATCGCTGCCAATATTTCTGATCATAACTCACTGTCGGAGCTTGACAAAAGGATTAACCTTTGCCTGCTGACCTTTGGGAGACAACGATGTTGAAGGTAAATGCAGGTAAACATTGATTGCACAACAAGGCCCAGTGATTGATTCCTGACTGAGCACCGTTAGACACATCCTGTTCCCTCACCAGCCCCGCCGGCCAGCTTGGCACAAGCCGACACCACAAAGCTCCTTGGATTTATTTGGTGTAAGTTGATCACGGCACCGCACAGTCACCGGTTACACTTGGTGCCACAGTGTCTCTGGCACTGCTGCTCGGCTGGCGTTCAATCCCAATGTCGCCAAGCAAGAACTTGCATTTATACAGCGTTCTTCATGGCCTCAGGATGTCCCAGAGCACTTTACAGCCAATCTGTAGTCACTGCTGTAAGGTAGGAAACGGGGCAGTCAATCTGCGCACAGCAAGATCCCACACACAGCAATGAGATAAATGACCAGATCATCTGTTTTTGTGAAGTTGGTTGAGGGATAAATATTGAGCAGGACACCGAAGCGAACTCCCCTGCTCTTCTTCCTGTAGTGACCATAGAACATTTTACCACCACCTGAGAGGGCAGACGGGTCCTCGGTTTAAAGTCTCATCCGAAAGACAGCCCCTCCGACAGTGCGGCACTCCCTCAGTACTGCCCCTCCGACAGTGCGACGCTCCCTCAGTACTGCCCCTCCGACAGTGCGGCACACCCACAGTACTGCCCCTCCGACAGTGCGGCACTCCCTCAGTACTGCCCCTCCGACAGTGCGGTGCTCCCTCAGTACTGCCTCTCCGACAGTGCGGCGCTCCCTCGGTACTGCCTCTCCGACAGTGCGGCGCTCCCTCGGTACTGCCCCTCCGACAGTGCGGCGCTCCCTCAGTACTGCCTCTCCGACAGTGCGGCGCTCCCTCGGTACTGCCCCTCCGACAGTGCGGCTCTCCCTCAGTACTGCCCCTCCGACAGTGCGGCGCTCCCTCGGTACTGCCTCTCCGACAGTGCGGCGCTCCCTCGGTACTGCCCCTCCGACAGTGCGGCACTCCCTCGGTACTGCCCCTCCAACAGTGCGGCACTCCCTCGGTACTGCACTGGAGTGTCAGTCCAGATCTTATGCTCAGGTGTCTGGAGTGAGACTTTGTTAGTGAAAATAAATTCACATAGACTCTGGTAAAGTAAGAGAGCCAACTTTATTGCAAACAGAGCTCTGGGAGAAGAGCTGAGATCCCATGATCTGCGAACACCTTCTTCCCGAGTGCCTGGTGCCGCGGGGTTATAAGCAGTTTACAGAGGGCGGAATACAATCATTTAAATTCATTTACATACAACCAATCAATCCATATGGCAACGCAATTCATTTACATACAACCAAACATTTTGTTGCACAACTTTTTAGTCCTAGTGAAACCGGATAGCATGGCGCGAGTTTGGGGCCCTTCCTCTGTATCTTCTTTTGTGGTTAGTTATTCTGTTGTAAAGCTTTCCATGAAACAGTGGCCTGCACCTGGCCAGGAGTCACTTGTTGCTGCAGAGTTCATATCAGGGCCAGCAGATAGGCTTCTTGGTACAAAGTTCATTTAGTGAAAAGGCAGATAGTTGGCTTACCCCATCATGCTTTGCTATGTCCAAAAATCCACTGCAACAGTTCCCCCTGTTGGCCCTGGAGGATGTTCACGAAATTCTGATGACCACAATGAAGGTGGCTCAGTGCCTAATATGTGGCCTTCGAGGCAAGTTACTTCCCTGACGTTCGGTATGTACACCTCGCCTGTAGCTCTAGCCTACCCTTCATAGGTAGTGGTCAGTGCCTGCGTCATCCGCTCCGTCTTCCCCGGCGTCTCCGGGTCTTCCCATCAGATGTTCTTTTCCGGTGATCACGCTGGCAACCGCCACTATTCCTTGCTGATGGCCCGTGTTACTATCCTTCTCTGGGTATGCCCCCTTTTGGGGCATGGACCAGTGAGTGGTCCTATAGTTCCTACTGCAAAGAGGAGCGGGAGGGTCGGTGTTGCGGTCTTGAAGGTGCCGTTGAGGAGGAACACGAATCCCTCCTTAGCTCTATAACACTTTACGTCGGTGTTGCTAACACTCGTGAACTGCTTATACCACTAATTGTTCGGTTCCCTTGAATTTGAGCCCGATCCTACCAATTGGTAAGCATCAAACGGGTATGCCCATGTTTCTGAGCTGGCATGAGTTTCGTTGCACTGACCGCAGATAACTTGCCTCCCTGCGGTCACGTTCAGGCATCTTTGCTTGTTACAGGTGCAAGTAAACTGGCCTCTGTGCACTCGACAGTGCTGACGGGCACACTGCGTCTGCACACAGGTGGCGTTCTCGAGGACCAGGGCATATGCACACCCCCATCCTTGCCCGAGAAGCAAAGCGGGTAGCTTGCATTGTCTGAGCATATTGTTTCATCCTTTCCCCGGGACCCCCTGCACACAGGATCTGTGGGATTTATTAATTCCACGCATCTTCCCTGTATACCCCTTCTATATTCACCCGTTTGTCCCTCACAGGGTGCGTCTGAGGTATCCACCGTATATAAGTCACAGGGGGTCCACCCAGGGGTGGCCACGAACAGGGCCTCTACTGATTGGGCTAGTGGGTAACACGCGGTTCGATTGCCGTGTAAACGTATATGGGTCTTGAAAAACAAGTTATCTTCTAATCCTATTAGCTTTACAACCGTGACAACATAGAGTAACGTGATTATATACGCTATCTTAGACATGTTTGTTACGCTCAAACAATACAATATTTACACATTAGCAGTAGCCGTAATTTGGACTTGCTTGCAGTCGTCACCTGTTCGGGGTGCAGAAACAAGTATCCTGGTTACATTATCGTGAAGCACGTCTTATGTTTACTCATTAGTTTCTTTGTACAATTTCAACTGGGTCCAATGTTTCCATACACTCTTCCCTCTTATGTCCAGACAGGCACAGGTGTCTCCACTGATTATGACCTCATATGGGCCATTCCATTTTGGTGCAAACCCTGGTTTTTCAGGTAATGTTGTTACCATGACGCGACGTCCAGCCATCGGGACGTCAGGGAGCCTTTCAAGCTCTTTCTGAGCGTCTCTCTCTTCCTGATTGTCTCTTACTAATTTACGCATCCCTTTGAGTTGAGTGCTTAGTTCCAAAACATACCGTTTAATTTAGTCTTTTAATGGGCCTACGTCGGCCCCACCTGTTATGGTGCTTTCTGGTAATTGCATCGCCCTTCCTGTCATTAGTTCATAAGGGGTTAATCCGGTTGTCCGGTTTGTCGTGGCTCTTAACTTCATCAATATAATGGGTAATACTTCTGTCCACGTTTTTCCTGACGTTTGCCTGGCCTTGGCCAGGGCGGTTTTGAGGGTACGGTTCATGCGTTCTACCATCCCAGAACTCTGCGGGTGGTAGGGGATGTGGAATTTTTGTTTTATGGCCATCAGCTGGCATACTGTTTTTACAACCTTCCCGGTGAAGTGGGTGCATTGGTCGGAATCTATCTGAAGAGGCACTCCCCATTGGGGAATCACCTGCTCGGTCAATATCCTTGCCACTGTTGAGGCACTCCCCATTGGGGAATCACCTGCTCGATCAATATCCTTGCCACTGTTGAGGCATTCCCCATCGGGGAATCACCTGCTCGGTCAATATCCTTGCCACTGTTGAGGCACTCCCCATCGGGGAATCACCTGCTCGGTCAATATCCTTGCCACTGTTGAGGCACTCCCCATTGGGGAATCACCTGCTCGGTCAATATCCTTGCCACTGTTGAGGCACTCCCCATCGGAGAATCACCTGCTCGGTCAATATCCTTGCCACTGTTGAGGCAGTGCAATCACGTGTGGGGAAAGCTTCCACCCACTGGGTAAATTGATCTATAATCACTAGGCAATATCTTTTTCCATGGGATGGGGCAAAGGACCTGTGAAATCAATTTGTAAATGTTCCCATGGCCCCCGTGGACGGGGCTGGTGTCCCATTTTAATTTTAATGGGCCTGCCTGGATTATATTGTGCGCACGTAACGCATCGATGGCAATATTTGGCGATATCTCTCCCCATCCCCTTCCACCACCAATCTCTCCCAAGACTCCCGGTCATGGCCTCTCATCCTGAATGAGACAGGCCATGATGCAACTCCAATAAGGTATTCTGTATGCATTCAGGCGCCATTAGCTTGTCGTTTCGTCTCCAAACGTTATCCTTCCCTTGCGTTGCGCCCTGCTTTGTCCACATACCCCTTTCTTCCTCAGAAGTGTCCTGGTGTAGTTTCTCGATACTTATCTGTTCGTCTCAGACCCCAGCGGCGCTGACTGAGGCTTACTCACACTCCTCTTGTTCTAATGCCTCTTGTGCAGCGAAGTCCACAGCTTGATTTCCCAGGTGACTCAGCCAATCTGGACTGGTTCGGTCCGGTTCCCTCTGGTGGGCTTTAATTTTAATGACCGCGACCTGTTTTGGTTTATTACTGGCTGCTAAGAGAGCTTCTATTCTCAGCTGGTGTTTTATGGGATGTCCGCGGGTTGTGATAAAATCCCTTCTCCCCCGTGCTGTCATATAATCGTGTACTACCCCGAATGCATATCTACTGTCCGTATAGATATTAACGATCTTACCCTCTGATAGTTCCAGTGCCCGGGTGAGGGCTACCAATTCTGCCACCTGAGCTGACGACCCCCCACTAATTCGCCCTGATTCGACTGTCTCTAGATCCTGGTTAACTACGGCCCATCCGCTACGAGGTAGTCCCTCTACCTATTTTCGCGAGCTGTCCACAAACAAGGTTTGTTCTGCAGTTTGAAGGGGCATGTCTTTTATTCTATCCTCTTCCATGTCCATATCCACGTCCCCGCAATCGTGGGGCTCTCCCTCTTGCACTATGCCCTCCGCGGGGTTGTTTCCTACATCTCTAATTATAGTTACTGCTTTGTTGGGTGGCAAGAGGACTGCTTCCCACTTTGCCCGTCTCATATTAGAAACGGCTCTCAGTTTTCCTGTGTTTAACATTTCTACCAACGTGTGTTTGGTGTGGAGAATGATGTTTCCGGTCATTACCACGGGCTCGCTTATTTTTACTGCTCAAGCTGCGCAGTGCAGCTATACATCTGGATAATCCGGTCACCACCGGACCTTCGGCGGTGGAGTAATAGGCTATAGGTCTCCTTTTATCCCCGTGATCTTGGGTGACCACGGCCATATAGAACCCATCTTCATTGGTACAGTGGATGTGGAAATCTTTAACCATGTCAGGCAGTCCCAATCCAGGTGCGGAGACTAGCTCTGACTTGAATTTACTATACGCCTGTTCTTGTTCAGGGCCCCACTCTATCAGGTCTAGGGCCGGTTTTCCTCCCTTTACTAGTCTTTGTATAGGCTCGGCAATCTGTGCAAACTCAGGGATAAAGTTCCGGCTGTAATTAAAGAGACCCAGTACCTTCCTCACCCCCCTTACCGTTACTGGTCTAGGCATGTCCTTGACAGCCTTTTTCCTATCCGAGGGCATTTCTTTCAACCCTTTTGAAAGGCAGTACCCTAGGTACAGGACTTGGGTTTTCCCTACCTGGGCTTTCTTGGGGTTGACCTTCAGGCCTGCCGTCTCCAAAGCTCGTAACACCAGGTATAGGGTTGCCTGATGTCCCTCCTTGGTTTCTGAAGCTATTAATATGTCGTCGACATATTGTAAAATACTATTTCCTGCCGGTACTTCTATTTGTTTTAGTACGTCACTCATGACTCGGTGGCATATGGCAGGACTATTATGGAACCCTTGTGGTAATCAGGTCCAAGTATATTGTTTATCCTCCACCGTGAAGGCAAATTTCTCTTGTGATTCTGGGTCGAGGGGAAGTGCCCAGAAGCCATTGGCTATGTCCAGGACTGTAAAGATTTTATATTCAGGGGATAATCCATTAAGGATTGTGGAGGGACTGGCCACTATCGGGTATAGTTTAGGGGTGACCTTATTAAGGGCGGTGTAGTCAAGGGTTAGTCTATAACTCTCATCTGGCTTCCCTACTGGCCATGTTGGGGAGTTAGTGGTGCTAACAGTTTCTCTTAAGATACCTTTTTCCATGTGTTTCCTCTTACATTCTTTGGCAAAGTGACCCACCTTCCCGCAGTTATGGCATGTCCCCTTTATCTGTCCTCCCCCTGTCCCTGCTGCAAAAACCCTTTCTTGTTTTATCTTTGTTTGGGATTTTTCATCGCCCCCTCCCTGGACGCCACTAGCCCACTCGACCAGTTCATCATAGTCCTGGGTTACAATTACTCCCATTTTTATAATGGCCTGGTGTGCAGCGGATAGTCCGTCCTTCAATGCCTGGATAAATGCTCGGTCGCCGCGGCCCGGGTTTCCCTGTCCAGAGCATTCTTGATATATCTGGAACAATCGTTCCCCATACTCTGAGGCTCCGTCCCCCTTTTGTTGTTTGGTTGTAGTAATTTTACCCCAGTTAGTAGGGGCGTTACCTAAAACTCGTTGGATCTGGGTTTTAAAAGGGCCAAAGGCCGCCTGTTGACCATCTACTTCGGTGGTTAAAAGTACCGCGTGTGTCCAACGTCCCCCTGAAAAGCCGGCATTGGCTGCTACCGCGGCTCCTCCGGCCACTACTCCACACCGATCTGCCGGGCAAGCCGCTCGCACTAGTTGGTGGATATCTCTGCGGTGTAGTTGGTGGCCCACCCAAACTGTATCCAGCTCTGCCCAGAATTTGGTATTCGCACACTGGGGTAGTAATTTGCCCAGGGATGCCATTATCTGCTGTCTCACGCCGGGGGTACATGGTTTATAGGTTGCAGTGGGATTCGCTGCAGTTCCTCCCCTGGTGACTGGCGCCGCCGGGAAAATGTCTAGATCTTCGTGACCCGGGGCTGTTGCCCCACCTTGGTAATCTTCGTAAGGGGGCAGTGAGGCTGTTTCTCCCCCCCACATTGGGAACCGTTCTGAATCTGTTGTTCGAACGCCAGGCATTTCTTTTCCCATTCACTACATTTTCCTTCTGCCTGACTTAATTGTTTACTTTTCTCTTCCCTTTTCTCTCTAACGTCCTTTACTTGCTCAATTAGTCCTGCAAACTGATGTGCTAGTAATACTCCGGCCTTTTTGCTTTTATCTTTCTTTTGTTTTGACATCCAATTTCGTCATTGTTCTAATGTCTAGGATACATCCCAGCCGTCTTTCTGCATTTTTTTAATTAAGACTTGTCGATCAGTCATGTAAGGGTTAATTAGGGACCCGGGCGGTCCACATTTTACGTCCGTTTCCTTACCTGCCATTGAAGATGTTTACTCTATGTTCCTGTATTCCCCTCTAGTTTATGGAATTACCGAACTTAAATACTCACGGCCACGATTCACTTCGCAGAGACCTCTTGTCTTGCTCGCGAAGATTAACGTGTTTCCTTACCACCAGAGTCCGGCTCTTGGTTGGAGTGATCAGCTCCCTTCCGCACCGATTTCTATATCACCTTCTATGAACATTGGACTAAAGTAATCAACCCCCGCATCACTAATTACTTTACTTTCAGTCTGCGTTGTACGTCACGACAGTCTGAATTTCTTAACTCTTATCACATATATCACATACTATCAAGTTATGTCTCTTTCCTCACTTAATCTATTTTATTCGTTTGATACCACTGCGCCGGCCAGCTGCTTCCCCCAGTATAATTTCTGGGTGGTCAGAAATTGACCACTGTCCCGTTCTACTGGGTCATACGACTATCCAGCTCCGCGGTATCCTGTTCGTGACGCCAATTTGTTAGTGAAAATAAATTCACATAGACTCTGGTAAAGTAAGAGAGACAACTTTATTGCTAACAGAGCTCTGGGAGAAAAGTCTGAGATCCCGCGACCTGCGAAGCACCTTCTCCCCGAGTGCCTGGTGCCGCGGGGTTATAAGCAGTTTACAGAGGGCGGAATACAATCATTTAAATTCATTTACATTCAACCAATCATATTGTTGCACAACTTTTTAGTCCTAGTGAAACCTGATAGCATGGCGCGAGTTTGGGGACCCTTCCTCTTTATCTTCTTTTGTGGTTAGTTATTCTGTTCCAAAGCTTTTTATGAAATAGTGGCCTGCACCTGGCCAGGAGTCACTTGTTGCTGCAGAGTTCATATCAGGGACAGCAGATAGGCTTCTTGGTACAAAGTTCATTTAGTGAAAAGGCAGATAGTTGGCTTACCCCATCCTGCTTTGCTATGTCCGAAAGTCCACTCCAACAGACTTGAACCCATGACCTTCTGACTCAGAGGCGAGTGTGCTGCCCACTGAGCCACAGCTGACACCAGTATACATGCAGCACTCAAGGCAAGTTCTTGAACAATTGTTTACCCGCGATGATCAAAGTGCGTGGCGATCATTGATCGAGAATAGTAACTGGTGGAAGGATATATTGTTTGTGTGACGTCAGCAATCAGGAGATAGTTCCACTGACTGAGCAGCGAACAGGAGGGTGTAATTCCCGGGGGCAATAGCGAGAGGGGCGAGGATTTAAACACGAGGATAAGAGCCTTAAATTTGAGGCCCTGGTAGACTGGGAGCCTTTTAAATAATGTAAGCACAATTAGTATTGGGCTGTCCGGATCTCCGATGCTGGCCCTCCATTGCTGGGCCTCTGTTGCTGGGCCTCTGTTGCTGGGTCTCTGGAGTTCTGGCCTCTTGTGCTGGGCCCTCCGTTGCTGGGCCCTCCATTGCTGGGCCCTCCGTTGCTGGGCCCTCCGTTGCTGGACCAACCATTGCTGGGCCCTCCATTGCTGTGCCCTCCGTTGCTGGCCCTCCATTGCTGGCCCTCAGTTGCTGGCCCTCCATTGCTGGCTCTCAGTTGCTGGCCCTCCATTGCTGGGCCCTCTGTTGCTGGACCCGCCATTGCTGGGCCCTCCATTGCTGGCCCTCCATTGCTGGCCCTCCATTGCTGGCCCTCAGTTGCTGGCCCTCCATTGCTGGATCAACCATTGCTGGCCCTCCATTGCTGGACCAACCATTGCTGGCCCTCCATTGCTGGGCCCTCCGTTGCTGGCCCTCCATTGCTGGGCCCTTCGTTGCTGGCCCTCCATTGCTGGCCCTCCACCTCCATTGCTGGCCCTCCATTGCTGGCCCTCCACCTCCATTGCTGGGCCTCCATTGCTGGCCCTCAACCTCCATTGCTGGGCCTCCATTGCTGGCTCTCCGTTGCTGGCCCTCCATTGCTGGCCCTCCATTGCTGGCCTTCTAGTGCTGGGCCCTCCATTGCTGGCCCTCCGTTGCTGGCCCTCCATTGCTGGGCCTCTGGAGCTGGGCTGGATGCTCCCTCACCAAGGGCGATAGGCGAGTGAAAGCAGTTGTGGGAATATGGCGATGGTTTAGTTACACAGAGGAAGCCCCCCCCCCAGGGCCCGAAGCTCAGACGGCCGTGAGCTTGCACTCGGTATGGGGCCCAGCGCGGTGCGAGTTGTACGCAGCCTGAGCAGGGACGGGTGAACCCATGGCGCGGGCCCCTGGCGCGGCGGTGCGAGCCGATTCGTTGAGAGAACGGGACCCCTGTCTGGCTGGGGCGGAGAGCACCTCGTGCACGGGGTCCACACTGGATTTCGTGAATCGGGGCCGGAGTGAGCGGGACTCGTTTACCATTGGCCACTGGGGCGCGGAGAGCCTCCACTAATTGGCCAGGGTTTCTATCTGCCTCTCCTGGGAGAGTCCATGGCTCTGGGTGGGTGGGGCTCTCTGTATTGTGATGCTTAAGGCACCACGGCTGTGGGGGGATGGACCAGTCGGTCTTTCCCTGTCCATCATTACATCAGATTACACGGGATATACGGCACAGAAACAGGCCGTTCGGCCCAACCAGTCCATGCCGGCGTTTATGCTCCACTCGAGCCTCCTCCCGTCTTTCCTCATCTAAATCTATCGGCATAACCCTCTATTCCCTTCTCCCTCATATACTTGTCCAGCCTCCCCTGAAATGCATCGATACTATTCGCCTCAACCCCTCCCTGTGGCAGCGAGTTCCACATTCTCACCGCTCTCTGGGTAAAGAACTTTCTTCTTGTAAGGTATGTACCGGTGAGGATGCTCAGAGGCTTGTAGCCAGTCACGTAATGTTCACAAAACTCAATAAAACCCCAGCCAGTTGGGTTCGGGGATCCACGACGGGGCAGGTGGTTGTGAGCTTGTTGGATGAACTGGTAATGTGTCGTGTGATTGTTAAACCTTTGTTAGTAAACCAACTAGTTCTTAATAGCAATGTGTTGCTGTGAATTCTTAAAGCAAAGAACCCATGAAGCAAATACATTACACTCCTGAATTCCCTATTTGATTTCAATGTCCGTATTTCTGTTGTTCGTATGTTGGCAGTCGCCGAAGGCCTAAGGCCTCCCGGGGCAGTGGGAGCAGCAGTCAGTGAGGCCTATCCTGGGTCTTGAGTCAGTGAGGCCTGTCCTGGGCCCTGTCAGTGAGGCCTGTCCTGGGCCCTGAGTCAGTGAGGTCTGTCCTGGCCCTGAGTCAGTGAGGCCTGTCCTGGGCCCTGAGTAAGTGAGGCCTGTCCTGGGCCCTGAGTCACTGAGGTCTGTCCTGGCCCTGACTCAATGAGGCCTGTCCTGGGCCCTGAGGAAGTGAGGCCTGTCCTGGGCCCTGAGTCACTGAGGCCTGTCCTGGGCCCTGAGTCAGTGAGGCCTGTCCTGGGCCCTGAGTCACTGAGGCCTGTTCTGGCCCTGAGTCAGTGAGGCCTGTCCTGGGCCTTGAGTCAGTGAGGCCTGTCCTGGGCCCTGAGTCAGTGAGGCCGGTCCTGGACCTTAAGTCAGTGAGGCCTGTCCTGGCCCTGAGTCAGTGAGGCCTATCCTGGGCCTTGAGTCAGTGAGGCCTGTCCTGGGCCTTGAGTCAGTGAGGCCTGTCCTGGCCTTGAGTCAGTGAGGCCTGTCCTGGCCCTGAGTCAGTGAGGCCTGTCCTGGGCCTTGAGTCAGTGAGGCCTGTCCTGGCCTTGAGTCAGTGAGGCCTGTCCTGGCCTTGAGTCAGTGGGGCCTGTCCTGGCCCTGAGTCAGTGAGGCCTGTCCTGGGCCTAGAGTCAGTGAGGCCTGTCCTGGCCTTGAGTCAGTGAGGCCTGTCCTGGCCTTGAATCAGTGAGGCCTGTCCTGGGCCTTGAGTCAGTGAGGCCTGTCCTGGGCCTGAGTCAGTGAGGCCTGTCCTGGCCTTGAGTCAGTGAGGCCTGTCCTGGGCCTGAGTCAGTGAGGCCTGTCCTGGGCCTGAGTCAGTGAGGCCTGTCCTGTGCCTGAGTCAGTGAGGCCTGTCCTGGCCTTGAGTCAGTGAGGCCTGTCCTGGGCCTGAGTCAGTGAGGCCTGTCCTGGCCTTGAGTCAGTGAGGCCTGTCCTGGGCCTGAGTCAGTGAGGCCTGTCCTGGCCCTGAGTCAGTGAGGCCTGTCCTGGCCTTGAGTCAGTGAGGCCTGTCCTGGCCTTGAATCAGTGAGGCCTGTCCTGGGCCTTGAGTCAGTGAGGCCTGTCCTGGGCCTGAGTCAGTGAGGCCTGTCCTGGCCTTGAGTCAGTGAGGCCTGTCCTGGGCCTGAGTCAGTGAGGCCTGTCCTGGGCCTGGGTCAGTGAGGCCTGTCCTGTGCCTGAGTCAGTGAGGCCTGTCCTGGCCTTGAGTCAGTGAGGCCTGTCCTGGGCCTGAGTCAGTGAGGCCTGTCCTGGCCTTGAGTCAGTGAGACCTGTCCTGGGCCTGAGTCAGTGAGGCCTGTCCTGGCCCTGAGTCAGTGAGGCCTGTCCTGGGCCCTGAGTCAGTGAGGCCTGTCCTGGGCCCTGAGTCACTGAGGCCTGTCCTGGCCACTTCTTGAGTCAGTGAGGCCTGTCCTGGGCCTGAGTCAGTGAGGCCTGTCCTGGCCCTGAGTCAGTGAGGCCTGTCCTGGGCCTGAGTCAGTGAGGCCTGTCCTGTGCCTGAGTCAGTGAGGCCTGTCCTGGCCTTGAGTCAGTGAGGCCTGTCCTGGGCCTGAGTCAGTGAGGCCTGTCCTGGCCTTGAGTCAGTGAGACCTGTCCTGGGCCTGAGTCAGTGAGGCCTGTCCTGGCCCTGAGTCAGTGAGGCCTGTCCTGGGCCCTGAGTCAGTGAGGCCTGTCCTGGGCCCTGAGTCACTGAGGCCTGTCCTGGCCACTTCTTGAGTCAGTGAGGCCTGTCCTGGGCCTGAGTCAGTGAGGCCTGTCCTGGCCCTGAGTCAGTGAGGCCTGTCCTGGCCTTGAATCAGTGAGGCCTGTCCTGGGCCTTGAGTCAGTGAGGCCTGTCCTGGGCCTGAGTCAGTGAGGCCTGTCCTGGCCTTGAGTCAGTGAGGCCTGTCCTGGGCCTGAGTCAGTGAGGCCTGTCCTGGGCCTGAGTCAGTGAGGCCTGTCCTGTGCCTGAGTCAGTGAGGCCTGTCCTGGCCTTGAGTCAGTGAGGCCTGTCCTGGGCCTGAGTCAGTGAGGCCTGTCCTGGCCTTGAGTCAGTGAGACCTGTCCTGGGCCTGAGTCAGTGAGGCCTGTCCTGGCCCTGAGTCAGTGAGGCCTGTCCTGGGCCCTGAGTCAGTGAGGCCTGTCCTGGGCCCTGAGTCACTGAGGCCTGTCCTGGCCACTTCTTGAGTCAGTGAGGCCTGTCCTGGGCCTGAGTCAGTGAGGCCTGTCCTGGCCCTGAGTCAGTGAGGCCTGTCCTGGGCCTGAGTCAGTGAGGCCTGTCCTGTGCCTGAGTCAGTGAGGCCTGTCCTGGCCTTGAGTCAGTGAGGCCTGTCCTGGGCCTGAGTCAGTGAGGCCTGTCCTGGCCTTGAGTCAGTGAGACCTGTCCTGGGCCTGAGTCAGTGAGGCCTGTCCTGGCCCTGAGTCAGTGAGGCCTGTCCTGGGCCCTGAGTCAGTGAGGCCTGTCCTGGGCCCTGAGTCACTGAGGCCTGTCCTGGCCACTTCTTGAGTCAGTGAGGCCTGTCCTGGGCCTGAGTCAGTGAGGCCTGTCCTGGCCCTGAGTCAGTGAGGCCTGTCCTGGGCCCTGAGTCTGTTAGGCCTGTCCTGGGCCCTGAGTCAGTGAGGCCTGTCCTGGCCCTGAGTCAGTGAGGCCTGTCCTGGGCCTTAAGTCAGTAAGGCCTGTCCTGGCCTTGAGTCAGTGAGGCCTGTCCTGGCCTTGAGTCAGTGAGGCCTGTCCTGGGCCTTGAGTCAGTGAGGCCTGTCCTGGCCTTGAGTCAGTGAGGCCTGTCCTGGCCCTGAGTCAGTGAGGCCTGTCCTGGGCCTTGAGTCAGTGAGGCCTGTCCTGGCCTTGAGTCAGTGAGGCCTGTCCTGGGCCTTAAGTCAATGATGCCTGTCCTGGCCTTGAGTCAGTGAGGCCTGTCCTGGCCCTGAGTCAGTGAGGCCTGTCCTGGGCCTTGAGTCAGTGAGGCCTGTCCTGGCCTTGAGTCAGTGAGGCCTGTCCTAGCCTTGAGTCAGTGAGGCCTGTCCTGGCCCTGAGTCAGTGAGGCCTGTCCTGGGCCTTGAGTCAGTGAGGCCTGTCCTGGCCTTGAGTCAGTGAGGCCTGTCCTGGCCTTGAGTCAGTGAGGCCTGTCCTGGGCCTGAGTCAGTGAGGCCTGTCCTGGGCCTGAGTCAGTGAGGCCTGTCCTGGGCCTGAGTCAGTGAGGCCTGTCCTGGGCCTGAGTCAGTGAGGCATGTCCTGGGCCTTGAGTCAGTGAGGCCTGTCCTGGGCCTTGAGTCAGTGAGGCCTGTCCTGGGCCTTGAGTCAGTGAGGCCTGTCCTGGGCCTGAGTCAGTGAGGCCTGTCCTGGCCTTGAGTCAGTGAGGCCTGTCCTGGGCCTGAGTCAGTGAGGCCTGTCCTGGGCCTGAGTCAGTGAGGCCTGTCCTGGGCCTGAGTCAGTGAGGCCTGTCCTGGCCCTGAGTCAGTGAGGCCTGTCCTGGGCCTTGAGTCAGTGAGGCCTGTCCTGGCCTTGAGTCAGTGAGGCCTGTCCTGGGCCTTAAGTCAGTGAGGCCTGTCCTGGCCTTGAGTCAGTGAGGCCTGTCCTGGCCCTGAGTCAGTGAGGCCTGTCCTGGGCCTTGAGTCAGTGAGGCCTGTCCTGGCCTTGAGTCAGTGAGGCCTGTCCTGGCCTTGAGTCAGTGGGGCCTGTCCTGGCCCTGAGTCAGTGAGGCCTGTCCTGGCCTTGAGTCAGTGAGGCCTGTCCTGGCCTTGAGTCAGTGAGGCCTGTCCTGGCCTTGAATCAGTGAGGCCTGTCCTGGGCCTTGAGTCAGTGAGGCCTGTCCTGGGCCTGAGTCAGTGAGGCCTGTCCTGGCCTTGAGTCAGTGAGGCCTGTCCTGGCCTTGAGTCAGTGAGGCCTGTCCTGGGCCTGAGTCAGTGAGGCCTGTCCTGTGCCTGAGTCAGTGAGGCCTGTCCTGGCCTTGAGTCAGTGAGGCCTGTCCTGGGCCTGAGTCAGTGAGGCCTGTCCTGGCCTTGAGTCATTGAGGCCTGTCCTGGGCCTGAGTCAGTGAGGCCTGTCCTGGCCCTGAGTCAGTGAGGCCTGTCCTGGCCTTGAGTCAGTGAGGCCTGTCCTGGCCTTGAATCAGTGAGGCCTGTCCTGGGCCTTGAGTTAGTGAGGCCTGTCCTGGGCCTGAGTCAGTGAGGCCTGTCCTGGCCTTGAGTCAGTGAGGCCTGTCCTGGGCCTGAGTCAGTGAGGCCTGTCCTGGGCCTGAGTCAGTGAGGCCTGTCCTGTGCCTGAGTCAGTGAGGCCTGTCCTGGCCTTGAGTCAGTGAGGCCTGTCCTGGGCCTGAGTCAGTGAGGCCTGTCCTGGCCTTGAGTCAGTGAGACCTGTCCTGGGCCTGAGTCAGTGAGGCCTGTCCTGGCCCTGAGTCAGTGAGGCCTGTCCTGGGCCCTGAGTCAGTGAGGCCTGTCCTGGGCCCTGAGTCACTGAGGCCTGTCCTGGCCCTGAGTCAGTGAGGCCTGTCCTGGGCCTTGAGTCAGTGAGGCCTGTCCTGGGCCCTGAGTCAGTGAGGCCTGTCCTGGGCCCTGAGTCAGTGAGGTCTGTCCTGGGCCTGAGTCAGTGAGGTCTGTCCTGGGCCTTAAGTCAGTGAGGCCTGTCCTGGGTCTTGAGTCAGTGAGGCCTGTCCTGGGCCTGAGTCAGTGAGGCCTGTCCTGGCCCTGAGTCAGTGAGGCCTGTCCTGGGCCCTGAGTCTGTTAGGCCTGTCCTGGGCCCTGAGTCAGTGAGGCCTGTCCTGGCCCTGAGTCAGTGAGGCCTGTCCTGGGCCTTAAGTCAGTAAGGCCTGTCCTGGCCTTGAGTCAGTGAGGCCTGTCCTGGCCTTGAGTCAGTGAGGCCTGTCCTGGGCCTTGAGTCAGTGAGGCCTGTCCTGGCCTTGAGTCAGTGAGGCCTGTCCTGGCCCTGAGTCAGTGAGGCCTGTCCTGGCCCTGAGTCAGTGAGGCCTGTCCTGGGCCTTGAGTCAGTGAGGCCTGTCCTGGCCTTGAGTCAGTGAGGCCTGTCCTGGGCCTTAAGTCAGTGATGCCTGTCCTGGCCTTGAGTCAGTGAGGCCTGTCCTGGCCCTGAGTCAGTGAGGCCTGTCCTGGGCCTTGAGTCAGTGAGGCCTGTCCTGGCCTTGAGTCAGTGAGGCCTGTCCTAGCCTTGAGTCAGTGAGGCCTGTCCTGGCCCTGAGTCAGTGAGGCCTGTCCTGGGCCATGAGTCAGTGAGGCCTGTCCTGGCCTTGAGTCAGTGAGGCCTGTCCTGGGCCTTGATCAGTGAGGCCTGTCCTGGGCCTGAGTCAGTGAGGCCTGTCCTGGGCCTGAGTCAGTGAGGCCTGTCCTGGGCCTGAGTCAGTGAGGCCTGTCCTGGGCCTGAGTCAGTAAGGCATGTCCTGGGCCTTGACTCAGTGAGGCCTGTCCTGGGCCTTGAGTCAGTGAGGCCTGTCCTGGGCCTTGAGTCAGTGAGGCCTGTCCTGGGCCTGAGTCAGTGAGGCCTGTCCTGGCCTTGAGTCAGTGAGGCCTGTCCTGGGCCTGAGTCAGTGAGGCCTGTCCTGGGCCTGAGTCAGTGAGGCCTGTCCTGGGCCTGAGTCAGTGAGGCCTGTCCTGGGCCTGAGTCAGTGAGGCCTGTCCTGGGCCTGAGTCAGTGAGGCATGTCCTGGGCCTTGAGTCAGTGAGGCCTGTCCTGGGCCTTGAGTCAGTGAGGCCTGTCCTGGGCCTTGAGTCAGTGAGGCCTGTCGTGGGCCTGAGTCAGTGAGGCATGTCCTGGGCCTTGAGTCAGTGAGGCCTGTCCTGGGCCTTGAGTCAGTGAGGCCTGTCCTGGGCCTTGAGTCAGTGAGGCCTGTCCTGGCCCTGAGTCAGTGAGGCCTGTCCTGGGCCTGAGTCAGTGAGGCCTGTCCTGGGCCTGAGTCAGTGAGGCCTGTCCTGCCCTGAGTCAGTAAGGCCTGTCCTGGCCTCAGGGCCAAGAGCTTTGCCTGTCAGTGGGGCCGAAGATTGAAATGTTTGGTAGGATTCTTACTCTCAGTTAAAGTCGGCTAGGTTACAAAATTGCCCAGTGCTGTGAAACAGCCCTGGAGTTACGGAGATTCAACCGATATCCGCTCCTCTTCAGGAAATGCC